>NC_135727.1:74685007-74806755 GCF_964656455.1 Halichoerus grypus | reverse complement strand
AAAGAAATACAAACAATTATAAGAACATATTATGAGCGGGGTGCCTGGGTGGCTCAGTCGTTAAGTGTCTGCCTTCAGCTCAGGTCATGATCCTAGGGTCCTGGGATCGAGCCCCACATCGGGCTCCTGCTTGGCGGGAAGCCTGCTTCTCCCTCTCCCACTCCCTCTGCTTCTGTTCCCTCTCTCACTGTGTCTCTCTGTCAAATAAATAAAATGTTTAAAAAAAAAAAAAAAAAGAACATATTATGAGCAACTCCATGCCAGCAAATTAGATGCTCTGGAGGAAATGGATGCATTCCTAGAGATGTATCAACTATCAAAACTGAACCAGGAAGAAATAGAAAACCTGAACAGACCTATAACCACTAAAGAAATTGAATCAGTAATCAAAAATCTCCCAAAAAGCAAAAGCCCAGGGCCAGATGTCTTCCGAGGGGAATTCTACCAAACATTTAAAGAAGAATTAATACCTAGTCTTCTGAAACTGTTCCAAAAAATACAAATGGAAGGAATACTTCCAAACTCGTTTTATGAGGCTACCATTACCTTGATCCCCAAACCAAAGACCCTATAAAAAAAGGAGAATTACCGACCAATATCCTTGATGAACACGGATGCAAAAATTCTCACCAAAATACTAGCCAATAGGATCCAACAGTTCATTAAAAGGATTATTCACCATGACCAAGTGGGATTTATCCCTGGGCTGCAAGGTTGGTTCAACATCCACAAATCAATCCATGTGATACAGTACATTAATAAAAGAAAGAACAAGAAAAATATGATCCTCTCAATAGATGCAGAAAAAAGCATTTGAGAAAGTACAGCATCCTTTCTTGATCAAAACTCTTCAGAGTATCAGGATAGAGGGTACATACCTCAATATCAAAAAGCCGTCTATGAAAAACCCACAGTGAATATCATTCTCAATGGGGAAAAACTGAGAGCTTTCCCCCTAAGGTCAGGAACACAGCAGGGATGTCCACTATCACCACTGATATTCAACTTAGTATTAGAAGTCCTAGCCACAGCAATCAGACAACAAAAAGAAAGAAAAGGCATCCGAATCAGCAAAGAAGAACTCAAATTCTCACTCTTGGCAGATGATATGATACTTTATGTGGAAAACTCAAAAGACTCCATGCCAAAACTGCTAGAACTCATACAGGAATTCAGTAAAGCAACAGGATATAAAATCAATGCACAGAAATAAGTGGCATTCCTATACACCAACAACAAGACAGAAGAAAGAGAAATTAAGGAGTTGATCCCATTGACAATTGCACCCAAAACCATCAGATACTTAGGAATAAATCTAACCAAAGAGGCAAATATTCTGTACTCAGAAAACTATAAAATACTCATGAAAGAAACTGAGGAAGACACGAAGAAATGGAAAAACGTTCCATGCTCATGGATTGGAAGAACGAATAATGTGAAGATGTCAATGCTACCTAGAGCTATCTACACATTTAATGCAATCCTTATCAAAATACCATCCACTTTTTTCAAAGAAATGGAACAAATAATCCTAAAATTTGTATGGAACAAGACAAGACCCTGAATAGCCAGAGGAATATTGAAAAAGAAAAGCAAAGCTGGTGGCATCACAATTCCGGACTCTAAGCTCTATTACAAAGCTGTAATCATCAAGACAGTATGGTACTGGCACAAAATCAGACACATAGTTCAGTGGAACAGAATAGAGAGCCCAGAAATGGACCCTCAACTCTATGGTCAACTAATCTTCGACAAAGCAGGAAAGAATGTCCAATGGAAAAAAGACAGTCTCTTCAACAAATGGTGCTGGGAAAATTGGACAGCCACATGCAGAAGAATGAAACTGGACCATTTCCTTACACCACACACAAAAATAGACTCAAAATGGTTGAAAGACCTGAGTGTGAGACAGGAGTCCATCAAAATCCTAAAGGAGAACACAGGCAGCAACCTCTTCGACCTCAGCTGTAGCAACTTCTTCCTAGAAACATCACCAAAGGCAAGGGAAGCAAGGGCAAAAATGAACTATTGGGACTTCATCAAGATAAAAAGCTTTTGCACAGCAAAGGAAACAGTCAACAAAACCAAAAGACAACCGACAGAATGGGAGAAGATGTTTGCAAATGACATATCAGATAAAAGGCTAGTATCCAAAATCTATAAAGAACTTATCAAACTCAACACCCAAAGAACAAAGAATCCAATCAAGAAATGGGCAGAAGACATGACAGACATTTTTCCAAAGAAGACATCCAAATGGCCAACGGACACATGAAAAAGTGTTCAACATCACTGGGCATCAGGGAAATCCAAATCAAAACCTCAATGAGATACCACTTCACACCAGTCAGAATGGCTAAAATTAAGAGGTCAGGATGTGACAGATATTGGTGGGGATGCAGAGAAAGGGGTACCCTCCTACACTGTTGGTGGGAATGCAAGCTGGTGCAGCCACTCTGGAAAACAGTATGGAGGTTCTTCAAAAAGTTGAAAATAGAGTTACCACCATATGATCCAACAATTGCACTACTGGCTATTTACCCCAAAAATACAAATGTATGGATCCGAAGGGGTATGTACACCCCAATGTTTATAGCAGCAATGTCCACAATAGCCAAACTATGGAAAGAGCCAAGATGCCCATCAACAGATGAATGGATAAAGAAGATGTGGTATATATATACAATGGAATATTATGCAGCCATCAAAAAAATGAAATCTTGCCATTTGCAATGACGTGCATGGAACTAGAGGGTATTATGTTGAGAGAAATAAGTCAATCAGAGAAAGACATGTATCATATGATCTCACTGATATGAAGAATTCTTAATGTCAGGAAATATAGTAAGGTTTGCTGGAGTGGTGGGAGGTGGGAGGGATGGGGTGGCTGGGTGATAGACATTGGGGAAGGTATGTGTTATTGTGAGAGCTGTGAATTGTTTCAGACTGTTGGATCACAGACCTGTACCTCTGAAACAAATAATACATTATATGTTAAAAAAAAAAAAAAAAAGAAGATAGTAAGAAGGGAAAAATGAAGGGGGTGGAAATCAGAGGGGGAGACGAACCATGAGAGATTATGGACTCTGAGAAAGAAATTCAGGGTTCTGGAGGGGAAGCGGTGGGGGGAGGGGTTAGACTGGTGATGGATATTATAGAGGGCATGAATTGTATGGAGCACTAGGTGTTATGCACAAACAATGAATTATGGAACACCACGTCAAAAACTAATGATGTAATTTATGGTGATTAATGCAGCATAATAAAAAAAATTGTGATTAAAAAAAATGCTATGAATGAGATCCAATCTAATCTATATAATCTAACAGCTAGGGTAAACGAGGCAGAAGAACGAATTAGTGACTGAAAAGACAAATTAATAGAAAAGAAGGATAAAGAGGAAGCCAGGGAGAAACAAATCAAAATCCATGAAAACAGAATTAGAGAAATAAGTGACACCATGAAACGTTCCAATGTCAGAATAATTGGCATCTCTGAGGGGGTGGAGAGAGAGAGAGGACTAGAAGATATATTTGATCAAATCCTAGCTGAGAGCTTCCTAATCTGGGGAATGAAACAAACATTTGTGTCCTAGAGGCAGAGAGGACCCCTCCCAAGATCAAGGAAAACAGACCAACATGACAGCATGTAATAGTAAAACTCCCAAATCTTAGAACCAAGGTTTCCTTGGTTCTAAGATTTGGGCAGTTAGGGGGAAGAGACTCCTTACTTACAGAGGGAGAAATATCAGAATAACGTCAGACCTATCCACAGAGACCTGGCAAGCCAGAAAGGGCTGGAAAGACATATTCAGGGTACTAAACAAGAAGAACATGCAGCCAAGAATACTTTAACTTTATCTGGCAAGGCTGTCATTTAGAATGGATGGAGAGATGCAGAGCTTCCAAGACCGGCAGAAACTGAAAGAATAAGTGACCACTAAGGTGGGCCTGCAAAAAATATTAAGGGGGGTTCTATAAAAGGAAAAAGACCCCAAGACGGATATAGAGCTGAAATTTACAGAGCCAATCTATAGAAACAAGGACTTCACAGGCAACATGATGAAAATAAATTCATATCTTTCAATAATCACTCTCAATGTGAATGGCCTAAATTCTCCCATAAAACTGCACAGGGTTGCAGATTGGATAAAAAGACAGGACCCATCCTATGCGTCTATAGGAGATTCATTTTGAACTTAAAGTTACATCTAGACTGAAAGTGAAGGGATGGAGATCCATCTTCCATGTGAATGGACCTCAAAAGAAAGTTGGGTTAGCAATTCTTATATCAGACAAATTAGATTTTAAGCTAAAGACTGTAGTTAGAGACACAGAAGGACACTATATCATGCTTAAAGTGTCTACCCAATAAGAAGATCTAACAACTGCAAATATCTACACCTCCAACATGGGAGCAGCCATCTACATAAGCCAACTGTTCACCAAAATAAAGAGTCATATTGCTAATAATATGTTAATGTTAGGAGACCTAAATACTCCACTCTCAGCAATAGACAGATCATCTAAGCAGAAAATCAACAAAGAAATAAGAGCTTTGAATGACACTCTGGACTAGATGGACCTCATTGATATATGCAGAACATTCCATCCTAAAGCAACAGGATACTCATTCTTCTTGAGCACACACGGAACTTTCTCCAGAATAGACCACATACTGGGTCACAAATCAGGTCTTAACCGACACCCAAAGGTTGAGATTATTCACTGCATATTCTCAGACCATAATGCTTTAAAACTGGAACTCAATCACAAGAAAAAAATTGGCAGAAATTCAAACACTTGGAAGCTAAGGCCACTCTGCTCAAGAATGCTTGGATCAAACAGGAAATCAAAGAAGAACTTAAACATTTCATGGAAACCAATGAGAATGAAAACACATTGGTCCAAAACCTATGGGATACTGCAAAGGCGGTCCTAAGGGGGAAATACATAGCCATCCAAGCCTCACTCAAAAAAATACAAAAATCCCGAATTCACCAAGTAACTCTACACCTTAAAGAACTAGAGAAAAAAAAAACAAACAATGCCTAAGCCACGCATTAGAAGAGAAATAATTAAGATTAGAGCAGAGATCAATGAATTAGAAACCAGAAACACAGTAGATCAGATCAACGAAACTAGAAGTTGGTTCTTTGAAAGAATTAATAAGACTGACAAACCACTGGCCAGGTTTATCCAGTAGAAAAGAGAAAGAACCCAAATTACTGAAATGATGAACCAAAGGGGAGAGATCACGACTAACACCAATGAAATAGAAACAATTACTAGAAATTATTATCAACAACTCTATGCCAATAAACTGAACAATCTGGATGAAATGGAGGCCTTCCTGGAAGCCTATAAGCTGCCAAGACTGAAACAGGAAGAAACTGACAACCTGAATAGGCCAATAACCAGTAACGGGATTGAAGCAGTGATCCAAAACCTGCCAAAAAACAAGAGTCCAGGGCCTGATGGATTCCCTGGGGAATTCTACCAAACATTCAAAGAAGAAATAATACCTATTCTGCTGAAGCTGTTTCAAAAAATAGAAATAGAAGGAAAGGTTCCAGACTCATTCTATGAAGCCAGCATTACCTTAATCCTCAAACAAGGCAAAGACCCCAACAAAAAGGAGAATTTCAGACCAATATCCCTGATGAATATGGATTCCAAAATTCTCAACAAAATCCTAGCTAATAGGATCCAACAATCCATTAAAAGGATCATCCACCACGACAAAGTGGGATTTATCCCTGGGATGCAAGAATGGTTCAACATTCGCAAATCAATCAATATCATAGAACACATTAATAAGAAGAGAGAGACGAACCACATGGTCCTCTCAATTGATGCAGAAAAAGCATTTGACCAAAAAGAACATCCTTTCCTGATGAAAACTCTTCAGAGTATAGGGATAGAGGGAACAATCCTCAAGTTCATAAAATCCATCTATAGAAAACCCACAGTGAATATCACCCTCAATGGGGAAAAGATGAGAACGTTTTCCTTAAGATCACGAACACGTCAAGAATGCCCGCTCTCTCCACTATTGTTCAACATACTACTAGAAGTCCTAGCAGCAACAATCAGACAACAACAACAAAAAAATAAAAGGCATTCAAACTGGCAAGGAAGAAGTCAAACCCTCTCTCTTCATAGATGACATGATACTTTACGTGGAAAATCCAAAAGACTCCACTCCCAAATTACTAGAACTCATACAGCAATTCAGTAATGTGGCAGGATACAAAATCAATGCACAGAAATCAGTTGCTTTCTTATACCCTCACAATGCAACTCTAGAAAGAGAAATTAGAGAAATGATTCCATTTACAATAGCACCAAAAACAATAAGATACCTCAGAATAAACCTAACCAAAGAGGTAAAGGATCTATACTCTGGGAACTACAGAACACTCATGAAAGAAATTGAAGACACAAAAAGATGGAAAAACATTCCATGCTCATGGATTGTAAGAATAAACATTGTTAAAATGTCTATGCTACCAAGAGCAATCTATACCTTCAATGCCATCCTGATCAAAATTCCAATGACATTTTTCAAAGTGCTAGAACAAACAATCCTATAATTTGTATGGAATCAGAAAAGACCCCGAATCACCATGGAAATGTTGAAAAAGTAAAACAAAGCTGTGGGCATCACGTTGCCTGATTTCAAGCTATATTACAAAGCAGTGATCACCAAGACAGCATGGTACTGGCACAACAACAGACATATCGACTAATGGAACAGAATAGAGAGCCCAGATATGGACCCTCAAATCTATGGTCAACGAATCTTCAACAAAGTAGGAAAAAATATGCAATGTAAAAAAGACAGTCTCTTCATTAAATGGTGCTGGGAAAATTGGACAGCTATATAAAGAAAAATGAAACTCGACCATTCTCCAACACCATACACAGAGATAAATTCAAAATGGATGAAAGACCTCAATGTGAGACAGGAATCCATCAAAATCCTAGAGGAGAACATAGGCAGTAACCTCTTCGACATTGGCAACAGCAACTTCTTTCAAGATACATCTCCAAAAGCTAGTGAAACAAAAGCAAAAATGAACTGTTGGGACTTCATCAAGATAAAAAGCCTCTACACAGCAAAGGAAACAGTCAACAAAACAAAGAGGCAACCCACAGAATGGGAGAAGATATTTGCAAATGGCACTACAGACAAAGCGCTGATTTCCAAGACAATAAAGAACTTCTTAAACTCAACACCCAAAATACAAATAATCAAGTCAAAGAATGGGCAGAAGGCATAAACAGACACTTCTCCAAAGAAGACATACAAATGGCTAACAGACACATGAAAAAATGTTCATCATCATTAGCCATCAGGGAAATTCAAATCAAATCCACGTTGAGAAACCACTTTATACCAGTTAGAATGGCAAAAACTGAGAAGGCAAGAAACAACAAATGTTGGAGGGGTTGTGGAGAAAGGGGAACCCTCTTACACTGTTGGTGGGAATGCAAGTTGGTACAGCCACTTTGGTAAACAGTGTGGAGGTTCCTCAAAAATTTAAAAATAGGGCTACCCTATGACCCAGCAATTGCACTACTGGGTGTTTACCCCAAAGACACAGATGTAGTGAAAAGAAGGGCCATATTTAATCCAATGTTCATGGCAGCAATGTCTGCAATAGCCAAACTGTGGAAAGAGCCCAGATGCCCTTCAACAGACAAATGGATAAAGAAGATGTGGTCCATATATACAATGGAATATTACTCAGCCATCAGAAAGGATGAATACCCAGCTTTTACATCAACATGGATGGGACTGGAGGAGATTCTGCTAAGTGAAATAAGTCAAGCAGAGAAAGTCAATTATCATATGGTTTCACTTATTTGTGGAACATAAGGAATAGCATGGAGGATATTAGGAGAAGGAAAGGAAAAATGAAGGGGTGAATTGGAGGGGGAGACGATTCATGAGAGACTATGGCCTCTGAGTAACTAACTGAGGGTTTTAGAGGGGAGGGGGGTGGCAGGATGGGTTAGCCCAGTGATGGGTATTAAGGAGGGCACGTACTGCATGGAGCATGGGTGTTATATGAAAACAATGAATCATGGATCACTACATCAAAAACTAATGATGTATTGTATGGTGACTAACATAACATAATAATATTAAATTAAATTAAAAAAATAAAATACTCTCTTTTGTCTTCTGGAGCACTAGACATTCCTAGATTTCCTCCTATTTTCCTGTGCAAGTGCTCTCTCTCTCTCTCTCTCTCTGCAAATTCATCTCTCTCTCCTGGATTTTTCAATGTTAGAAATCCTCAAAGTTCAGACCTCTATTCCCTTTTCTTCTGAGTCTATATTCTCTCCCTAAGTGATCTCATTCATGTTCCTGTTTTCAACAAGAAAATTTAACTAAAATTAATATGGCATCCTCTTCAAGAAATATCATTATTTTATGTATCACTGGGAAAGCAAAAAAAATATTTTCGATTAAACTATGATATCTCAAATTCAACTAATCATCTCACTGTACCCCAAATTTGTTCTTCCTTGTACTGTTCCCAACTAAGAAAATGACACCGCCTTCACTTAGTTTTTCAAGCAAGAAACTAGAAACCTAGGACTTTTATTCTCTCTACGTCTCCACCTCTTACCCATCATATCTAGTCAATCTTGATGTCCTATTGTTTTATTTGCTAAAATAATCCCTGATTATGCCCATCTCTCTGACCTTCACTGTTACAAAACTAATAGAAGCCACCACCTCTCTTGCCTGATCTACCTCAAAAGCATCCTAACTGGTCTCCCCAGTCTTCTGGTTTGCTTTTCAGCAGGCAGAGTTATCGTTTCAAAACCCAAATTTGACCATGTCACTTCTCTGATGAAAACTCTTCAGTTGCTCCTCATTAGTCTTAGGAAAAAGTCCAAATTCTTCCTATGGCCTATAAAGATTCTGCCCACCTTCCCAGCCTTGTTTCATGCTACTTTGTCCTGTGTTCTCTAAGTGCCAACCACACAATAGCCTTTTTGATTCTCAAATATGTCACCCTCCTCACTGTCTCTGGACCTTGTACACATGCTCTCTCCTCTGTCCAGACTCTCTTACTTCTCTTTATGTAATGAATTCCTATTCATTCCTCAGCCCTCAATTCAAATATCACCTCCTCAGGGAAGTCTTCCATGACTCCAGATTAGGTGCTTCCATAGCACACCAGTCATCATTCTCAGGACTTAAAATTGTAATTGTGTAAATCACAGCTTAATATTTGCCCTGATAATGGAATGAAAGTTGCACAAAGATATGGGTTGTGTTAGGGACTGAACTAGGTGCTATATCCTCAGCACCTAGCATAATGCTGGAAACAAAATAGATGTTCAGTTAGTACTTGTTAAATGAACAGATAAATTGATGATTGGTGGGGTGTAAGAGTTAAAGTAGAACAAATAAATCAAGAATTATAGCCAAAATTCTGGTTTTGGTGACTAAGTTGGATGGCAGCACTTTGGATCTAAGGCAAGGGGAAAATGACAAATTCAGTTTTTGAAAAAAGAGCCCGGTGATGGGTATTTAGGAGGGCACGTACTGCATGGAGCACTGGGTGTTATACGAAAACAGTGGATCGTGGATCACCACATCAAAAACCAATGATGTATTGTATGGTGACTAACATAACATAATAAAATTTTAAAAAAAAGAAAAAAGAGCTGGAGGTGCTTGTCAGATGTATGGTAGGCAGTTTGATAAGTAGGTCTTAAGTTGAGGAAAGCAGCCTGAGCTGTGGACATAAATTTAATAGCCATTAGCTTCAGGTGTTGTTTGAAACTGAGTGAGGGGATAAGATCATCCAGGAAATAAATGTAACATAAGAAGAAAAGGCCAAGGACATATGTCTACAGAATATCAATACTTAAGGAATAGGCAGAGGAAAATAAACCATAAAAGGAGAGGGAGATGGTGCCTTACAGATCAAGGGTCAATAAGGTTATTAAGTAGCACATGGGTCAAAAGAGTGCCTACTAAAAAAAAAAAAAAAAAAAAAAAAAGAGTGCCTACTGGCCTTGCCAATGAGAAGGGCACTGATAAAATGCTTAGGGAAGTGAGTTGATAGGGGAAGCAGAAGTGAAGGCTTTGAAACCCAACCCTCTTTTTTGAAGCCTACTGAGAAGAGAAGGAGAGAAGGTGACAACTGGAGATGGAACAGTGTCAAGGAAAGCTTTTACTTTCTTTTAACATGTGAGAAACCTGGACAAATCTGAATGTTA
Organism: Halichoerus grypus; assembly: GCF_964656455.1. NCBI lineage: Eukaryota > Metazoa > Chordata > Mammalia > Carnivora > Phocidae > Halichoerus > Halichoerus grypus. The sequence goes on along the minus strand of NC_135727.1, from coordinate 74,796,502 downwards.
ATAGGGCACATCACAATTAAGTTACTCTACTATAAATGAGTTGGGTTGCCCAATATGCAATTTGCTCCCTGTCACATATGTTCAAGCCCAGGATAGATACAGAACCACCAGAGGATTTATTCTCAATGAGAGTCATTGTTAGAAGATTTAACCCAAGTTTCTATAAGGTCCTTTGCACCAGTCCATCACAGCATAATAGAAATAGCACTAGGCTAAGAATCTAGAATCCTAACTTTGTCACTGACTAGCTGAACAACCTTATGTAAAGTTATTTAGCCTGTCCCTGTCTCAATTTGCCTTATGTGTTAACCAACCCTACAAAATCATAAGGAGGATCAAAGGGGAGAATTGATGTTGATAGTGTAACAACATGAGATCCTCTAATGCTACCAAGGGTTATTAAACTTTTGGGGAAGTTATTAAATTATTTTCACTTAATAAATGCTTATTACAAAAATTTTTAGTTAATAAACTAATTTTATAACAACTTTGAGAGGTAGTCACTGCTGTTATCCTCATTTTACAGATGAGTAACTGAAGCACAGACAGATTAAGATGCTTGCCTAAGATCACACAGCTAGGGGTTAGCGGAGTATAGATGTGAAACCAGAGTCTGGCTCTAAAGTTCTACATAATCATTATAGCACCTTATCTTTGGCCTAGAACCTCATCTTTTTAAAGGAAAGATTCACCAATCCCTTTGGGAAAATCTAATGAAATCTTTGAACACTCTCTACCCCAAAATGCACAGAAAATTACACATGAATGTTTTTATATACTATTTCAAAGCCTTCACACACTGATCTTCACCACTGCCACAAAGCCCTGCTATGTGACTCACCCAAGTGTCTCAGATTAAAATTCTTTGCTCTAAAGTCTAAATTCCACCAATCTTAAACTTTAACTCAGCTTCAAATCCTGTCCTAACAGCTCAGTTCTAGATAGAAATAAAGAATGGCTGTGGCTAGCATGCTGCCCTCTACCGCCGCCTACTGGATTGTCTGCATTAATGACAACATCGCCATACCTGTCAGAGACCTCTTCAGATTTTCCAAAGTGCTTTCGCAAGGAAGGTGCTGTCACAGCTCTGGGATTCAAAACCCCAAATCCAGCGGTCAGCGTCTGGGGTCCATTTTCCAGTTATTGCTTCCAAATCCTTCCCATTATGCTCTATGACAGAAATACAGTGTGCGGGCGTCGCCGCCATCTTAGCTTTTTCTCTGAGTCGGCCTCGCTCAGAGATAGGTAGACAGCCTTTAGGATTCAGCAGAGGGCACTGGAGTACAGCTTTCGTGATTGAGGCTGTGGTTAGCAAAATAGGCAAAAATCTCAACTTTCTGACTTGTTCTTTAAAGGTTACATCCCATGTTTCCTTTACAGACTGCATATACTTTCTTAGCACGCTCCCCTCCAACTCTCTTGCCATTCACCTTTCCTTGGCCTTGTGACAAAGGAATGTTCCTTTTTTAGTGGTAAGGTTTGTAAAACTTTGGAGTTACTAATGTGGAAAAAACAAAGCTCCTCCCACCCTTCACCCCTTACTGCCCACCCCCCAGACCCAGTTTGAAATCCTGTCTTCTAATCTCTCTCTCATTATCTTGCTTTTCATACTTGCCATCCCTATTCTTGTAGTCCTTTTTACTGACCATCTTCTAGTTCCAAACCAGGAAATAGTAATCAGAACACTATACTGAGAATCAGAGCAGACCTATAGATTTAAGGTTTGCTATTTTATTAGCTATACGACCAGTCACTTGACCTCTCTGGAATCTCAGTCTATAAAATTGAATGAAGTTGGTTAATATTGGAGGATCTCTATGGGACTTTTCTGACCTGCTAGAAATTTGGGAGTCTTCTCTGTTCTTTACATTCTACACTGTCTTTACATTTACAAACTAGTCCACCTCACTTTTACTCTCAGAGCAACATTTCTAAAATTGGATCAAACACCCTTATTTAAATCCTGTAATGCCCACCTTTTGCCCAAAAGAAAGAGTTGAAACTTTCTATTGTGACATCAAAAACCTTCACAACCTGGTCTCTTCTTTTCTCTCTTACTTCCACCCCTGTTATTTTACTCCCGAGGATGACACAGTTTAGGTAGCATGGCTCCCATTGCCAGAACAGACTAGGTTAGATGCTGATTTAATCTTTATCCCAGCATTGTCAAAATCTACCTTAATTATCTTTCCCCAGTCTAGGGTTTGAGCTCCTTGAAAACAGGAACCACTGCTGAATCTCCAGCTCCTAGAACAATGCATGACTTTGTCATTGTTCAATAAATATTTGTTGATGAATGAATTATTATATGTTGCTGAATCCCCAAAGCCTTTCACCATACCAGACATATAATAGATGTTCAATGAATATTGAGTGACTAAATTAATTTTCAACATCTCATTAGCTTCCTCAATATTTCTTGTATCCTGTCTTTCTTTCTTTAGTAACTTGTCAGGCACTAATCATCTCTATCTGGGTAATTGGAAAGTCTTCTAATTAGTTTCCCAAACCTAATCTTAATTCAATTAAGATAATTAAAAACACACACACAATTCTACAATACTATTTTTTGTTCCAAAATCTTCCAGGACTCCCTATTGCCTTTAGGGTCAAGTCTAAATTCTCTCACCAAGCAATCAAGAACCTTCTTCAACCTGATGATCCAGGCAAACAAGGTTGTTTCTTTTTCCTCAACTCATGTCCTACTTGTTCCACTCCATATACAATAAGACCAGGTGAGAAATAATAAGGATCCAAACAAGGTCCTGGGCAGTGGGGATGAAGAAGAGGGGATGGATTTGAAGACATGCACACTTAAATGTTAGGTTTCCCTTTATTCTTTCTGTCTCCTTTCCTTTCATAGGTGCTGCCAACCTTCATTAAGCAAATATTTCTCTCAATTTGGAAATAATACAAGCCAACATTCATTGGGAGCGTCTTGTGTGTCAAATATTGTTCAAAGTGCTTTGTATGTGTTAGTGCATCTAATCATCCCAGTACTCTTTGTGGTAAGTACTAATGGTGTTCTCTCTTTACATATAAAAACACTGAGGCAGATTTGGGATTACATAACCGGCTCAATGTCATGTAGCCCCTGAAAATAGCAGAACTGGGACTTAACACAGATTAAGGGTTGTGGAGGTTATGGTCTAATTAAGACCAATTAACTACATTACATTACCACATGCTTCTGTCGACTGTCATGATACTGCCTATTTCTAATTCTTTTTTTTTTTAATTTTGAATTCTTTATTTCTCTTCATAATAGCATCACCCTCTTTCTTTACTGGCTCCCATCATTCCCAAATATATAAATCCCACAAAGTTCTGTCTTTTCTAAATGCTTATAGGTAACATTTATTGAGTACATTGTGTCAGAGACAACCTTAGCATGCTTATGTGCTTTATCTCATTGACTCCTTTCAGCAGCCCTCTGATTTATATGCTATTATTACTTCTTTTTCACAGAGAAAACCGAAGTACAAAGAAGTGGAGTATTTTGACCAATTTCACACAGCTGGTAAATGTCAGGGCTTGAACTGGAACCCAGGCTGTCTGATTCCTGAGGCCACACTTGTGCAGTTCATACATTTGTGCTGTTCTGTTTTTTTTTTTTTAAGATTTTATTTATTTATTTGACAGAGAGAGACACAGCGAGAGAGGGAACACAAGCAGGGGGAGTGGGAGAGGGAGAAGCAGGCTTCCCGCCGAGCAGGGAGCCTGATGTGGGGCTCGATCCCAGGACCCTGGGATCATGACCTGAGCCGAAGGCAGCTGCTTAACCGACTGAGCCACCCAGGCGCCCCTGTGCTGTTCTGTTTTGTAATTAAGAGCTAGACTCTAGAGCTAGACTGCTGTTTTCAAATCCCAACTTATTCTGCTTTCTAGCTGTGTGAAGTTGGGCAAGTGGCTTCACTTAGCTGAGCCTCAGTTTCTCATCTTAAAATAGAATTATAATAAGGCTGATGTAAAGATAAAATGAGCTCATTTACAGAAAATAGTTAGAATAAAGTCTGACACCAGGTAAGCATTACATAAATACTACCTATAATTATTATTTTATTTTTATATCATCCTGAATTTTTAATTTTTGTATTGCTTTTATCTTTTGTCCTGCTTTATTGAGATGTTATTAACATATAACATATATAAGTATAAGGGAAAAAATGTGATGCTTTGATGAACCTATATATTGTAAAATGATTACCACAATAAGATTAGTTAACATCTTAATTCCCTCATATAACTACCATTCTTTTGGTAGCACTAGCATTTAAGATCTACATTCAACAATTTTAAAGTATATAATACAGTACAGTTAATTATAGTCACAATGACATGAATTTGAACCCTAGAACTTATTTATCTTATTGCAGGAAGTTTCTGCCTTTGACAAATATCTTTCTATTTCCCCCACCCCACAGTGTTTGACAATCACTGTTTTACTCTCTATTTCTATTAAATGCCAATAGCATTTTTCAAAGAACTAAAACAAACAATCCTAAAATTTGTATGGAAAAACAAAAACCATGAATAGCCAAAGCAACCTTGATGAAGAAAAGCAAAGGTGGAAGCATCATAATTCCATATTTCAAGTTTTATTACAAAGCTGTAGAGAACAAAATAATATGGTAATGGCAAAAAATAGACACATAGATCAATGGAACAGAATAAAAAATCCAGAAATGAATCCACAACTATATGGTCAATTAATTGTGGACAAAGCAAGAAAAAATATCCAGTGGGTAAAAGATAGTCTATTCAACAAATGGTGTTGAGAAAACTTGAAAGCTGCATGCAAAAGAATGAAACCGGACCACTTTTAAATACCATATGCAAAAAATAAATTCAAAATGAGTTAAAGGCCTAAATGTGAGACCTGAAACCATAAAAATCTTAGAAAAGAGCACAGGCAGTAATTTCTCTGACATCAGCTGTAGCAATATTTTTTAGATATGTCTCCTGAGGCAAGGTAAACAAAAGCAAAAATACACTATTGGGACTAACCAAAATAAAAAGCTTCCACACTGGGAAAGAATCTATCAACATAAATAAAAGGCAACCTACTAAATGGGAGAAGATGCTTGCAAATGACATATCTGACAAAATATACAAAGAACTTTAAAACTCAACACCAAAAAAACCCCGAAATAATCCAGTTTAAAAATGGGCAGAAGTGGGGCGCCTGGGTGGCTCAGTTGGTTAATTATCCTACTCTTGATTTCAACTGAGGTCATGATGTCAGGGTTGTGAAATAGAGCCCTGCATCAGACTCTGTGCTGGGCCATAGAACCTGCTTTAGATTCTCTCTCTCCCTTTCCCTCTCCCCCTCCCCTTCCCTCTCTCTAAAAAAAAAAAAAAATGGGCAGAAGACATGAATAGACATTTTTCAAAAAAGACATCTAGATGGCCAACAGACACATGAAAAGATGTTCAACATCATTCATCAGGGAAATGCAAATCAAAACTACAATGAGATATCACATCACAGCAGTCAGAATGGCTAAAATAAAAAACAGAAGAGACAAAGAGTGTTGGTGAGGATGTGGAGAATGAGGAACCCTCTTGTACTGTTGGTGTAAATGCAACTAGTGCAGCCATGGTGCAAAACAGTATGGAGTTTCCTCAAAAAGTGAAAAATAGAACTACCCTACAAACTGGTAATCGAACTACTGGACATTTACCCCCAAAATACAAAAACACTAATTCAAAAGGATAAATGCACCCCTATGTTTATAGCAGAATTATAAACAATAGTCAATTTACAGAAGCAGCCCAAGTGTCCATCAGTAGATGAATGGATAAAGAAGTTATGGTATATATACAATGGAAAATTGTTCAGGCATAAAAAGAATGAAATCTTGCCATTTGCAACAACATGGATTAACTAGAGGGTATAATGCCAAGTGAAATAAGTCAATCAGAGAAAGGCAAATACTTTATGATTTCACTGGTGTGTGGAATTTAAGGAACAAAACAAATGAGTAAAGGTAAAGAGAGAGAGAGAGAGACAAACCAAGAAACAGACTCTCTTCTTTTGTTTTGAATTCTTCCTTCTAGTTATTTTGCCCAGAGAAGAATGTATGAATGAGAGACCAAAATCAAAAATATCAACCATGACCCCAGCAAAATACATACTAGACAAATCCAAAGAGGTCAGTAACCAAAAAAGAAAAGAAAAAGGAAAAAAAAAAAAGGTGGGGGAGAGAATATAATCTCCCAGATGGACAAAACAGGGTGATCCACTTGGTTCTGGGTGTATTTTGATCCGTTTGTTTATTAGAAGACACTAAATCCTAAATTGTAAAGAAAGCAATATACAAAATTAAAACTGAATACAGTGAAAGGAAGCCAAAAATGAAGAATATACCTATAAAATGTAAATGTAAAAATGAAAGTTAAAAAAAGACTTAAAAACAAAGAGTTGATAAAATAAGAAACAAGTTGAAAAGAAAAAAGAAAAAGAAAATTTTAAACTGAAAGACTAGAGACTCATGAGAAAAAACCTTGAATTCTGTAAACTATTTTCCCTTAGCACAGGCTATTTACAGTTCTATGTGATCCATAAACTTGGTATTCGCCTGATGTTCCTGCTAGTCTTCTGTGGGAGGGACCTGATGTACTGATTCTCAGGTGTCTTTCCCTGGGCAAAGTTGCTTCACCTCTGCCAGGGGTCTGGGCTCAGTGTAAGCTGTTTAAGGTTGTTCTATGTGGCTTTTCTTCCCTGAAGGCTTTTCATGCTGCTTTAGACGATGAAAAAAAAGTAAATATGGTGGTGCTCCAATCCTCAACCCCAGATCTGAATGATTGCTGCCCCCACTCCTCAGTGCAACCTCAGGAAGAAGAAATCAATCCCTTTTGTGTGGCCAAACTTCTCAGACTCTTTTTTTTTTTCCCTCATTTTCTTTTCCTTTTTTTAAATTTTATTATGTTATGTTAATCACCATACATTACATCATTAGTTTTTGATGTAGAGTTCCATGATCATTGCTTGTATGTAACACCCAGTGCTACATTCAGTACGTGCCCTCTTTGATACCCATCACCAGGCTAACCCATCCCCCACCCACCTCCCCTCTAGAACCCTCAGTTTGTTCCTCAGAGTCCATAGGCTCTCATGGTTCGTCTCCCACTCTGATTTACCCCCTTCATTTTTCCCTTCCTGCTATCCACTTCTTCTTTTTTTTAATATATATTATTTGTTTCAGAGGTGCAGAACTGTGATTCAACACTCTTACACAATTCACAGCTTTCACCATAGCACATACCCTCCCCAATGTCTATCACCCAGCCACCCCATCCCTCCCACCCCCCACCACTCCAGCAACACTCAGATTGTTTCCTGAGATTAAGAATTCCTCATATCAGTGAGGTCATATGATACATCTCTTTCTATGATTGACTTATTTTGCTCAGCCTAACACCCTCCAGTTCCATCCATGTCATACAAATGGCAAGATTTCACTCCTTTTGATGGTTGCATAATATTCCATTGTGTATATATATCACATTTTCTTTATCCGTTCATTTGTCCATGGACATCTTGGCTTTTTCCATAGTTTGGCTATTGTGGACATTGCTGCTATAAACATCGGGGTGCACGTACCCCTTTGGATCCCTACATTTGTATCTTTGGGGTAAATACCCAGTAGTGCAATTGCTGGGTCATATGGTAGCTCTATTTTCAACTTTTTGAAGAACCTCCATACTGTTTTCCAGAGTGGCTGCACCAGCTTGCATTCCCACCAACAGTGTAGGAGGGTTCCCCCTTCGCCACATCCCCCCAACATCTATCGTTTCCTGACTTGTTAATTTTAGCCATTCTGAGTGGTGTGAGGTGGTATCTCATTAAGGTTTTGATTTGGATTTCCCTGATGCAGAGCGATGTTAAGCACTTTTTCATGTGTCTGTTGGCCATTTGGATGTCTTCTTTGGAAAAATGTCTCTTCATGTCTTCTGCCCATTTCTTGATTGGATCATTTGTTCTTTGGGTGTTGAGTTTAAGAAATTCTGTATAGATTTTGGATACTAGCCCTTTATCTGATATGTCATTTGCAAATATCTTCTCCCATTCTGTCGGTTGTCTTTTGGTTTTGTTGACTGTTTCCTTTGCTGTGCAAAAGCTTTTTATCTTGATGAAGCCCCAATAGTTCATTTTTGCCCCTGCTTCCCTTGCCTTTGGTGATGTTTCTAGGAAGAATTTGCTGCAGCTGAGGTCGAATAGGTTGCTGCCTGTGTTCTCCTTTAGGATTTTGATGGGCTCCTGTCTCACATTGAGGTCTTTCAACAATTGTGAGTCTATTTTTGGTGTGTGGTGTAAGGAAATGGTCCAGTTTCATTCTTCTACATGAGGCTGTCCAGTTTTCCCAACACCATTTGTTGAAGAGACTTTTTCCATTGGACATTCTTTCCTGCTTTGTCAAAGATTAGTTGACCATAGAGTTGAGGGTCCATTTCTGGGCTCTCTATTCTGTTCCATTGATTTACGTGTCTGTTTTTGTGCCAGTTCCATATTGTCTTGATGATGACAGTTTTGTAATAGTGCTTGAAGTCTGGAAATGTGATGTCGCTAGCTTTGCTTTTCTTTTTCAACATTCCTCTGGCTATTCTGGGTCTTTTCTGGTTCCATACAAATTTTAGGATTATTTGTTCCATTTCTTTGAAAAAAGTGGATGGTATTTTGATAAGGATTGCATTAAATGTGTAGATTGCTCTAGGTAGCATTGACATCTTCACAATATTTGTTCTTCCAATCCATGAGCATGGAACATTTTTTCCATTTCTTTGTGTCTTCCTCAATTTCTTTCATGAGTATTTTATAGTTTTCTGAGTACAGATTCTTTGCCTCTTTGGTTAGAGTTATTCCTAGGTATCTTATATTTTTGAGTGCAATTGTCAATGGGATCGACTCCTTAATTTCTCTTTCTTCTGACTTGTTGGTATATAGGAATGCCACTGATTTCTGTGCATTGATTTTATATCCTGCCACTTTACTGAATTCCTGTATGAGTTCTAGCAGTTTTGGGGTGCAGTCTTTTGGGTTTTCCACATCAAGTATCATATCATCTGCAAAGAGTGAGAGTTTGACTTCTTCTTTGCCGATTCGGATGCCTTTTCTTTCTTTTTGTTGTATGATTGCTGTGGCTAGGACTTCTAATACTATGTTGAATAGCAGTGGTGATAGTGGACATCCCTTTCTTGTTCCTGACCTTAGGGGAAAAGCTCTTAGTTTTTCCCCATTGAGAATGATATTCACTGTGGGTTTTTCATAGACGGCTTTTTGATATTGAGGTATGTACCCTCTATCCCGATACTCTGAAGAGTTTTGATCAAGAAAGGATGCTGTACTTTCTCAAATGCTTTTTTCTGCATCTATTGAGAGGATCATATTGTTCTTGTTCTTTCTTTTAATAATGTATTGTATCACAAGGATTGATTTGTGGATGTTGAACCAAACTTGCAGCCCAGGGAAAAATCCCACTTGGTCGTGGTGAATAATCCTTTTAATGTACTGTTGGACCCTACTCGCTAGTGTTTTGGTGAGAATTTTTGCATCCATGTTCATCAAGGATATTGGTCGGCAATTCTCCTTTTTGATGGGTCTTTGTCTGGTTTTGGGATCAAGGTAATGGTGGCCACCTAAAACAAGTTTGGAAGTTTTCCTTCCATTTGTATTTTTTGGAACAGCTTCAGAAGAATAGGTATTAATTCTTCTTTAAATGTTTGGTAGAATTCCCCTCGGAAGACATCTGGCCTTGGGCTTTTGTTTTTTGGGAGATTTTTGATAACTGCTTCAATTTCCTTAGTGGTTATAGGTCTGTTCAGGTTTTCTATTTCTTCCTGATTCACTTTTGGTAGTTGATACATCTCTAGGAATGCATCCATTTCTTCCAGATCATCTAATTTGCTGGCATAGAGATGATCATAATATGTTCTTATAATTGTTTGTATTTCTTTGGTATTGGTTGTGATCTCTCCTCTTTCATTCATGATTTTATTTATTTGGGTCCTTTCTCTTATATTTTGATAAGTCTGGCCAGGGGTTTATCAATCTTGTTAATTCTTTCAAAGAACCAGCTCCTAGTTTCGTTGATCTGTTCTACTGTTCTTTTGGTTTCTATTTCATTGATTTCCGCTCTGATCTTTATTATTTCTCTTCTCTTGCTGGGTTTAGGCTTTATTTGCTGTTTTTTCTCCAGCTCCTTTAGGTGTAGGGTTAGGTTGTGTATTTGAGACCTTTCTTATTTCTTGAGAAAGGCTTGTATTGCTATATACTTTCTGCATCTGAAAGATTTTGAACAGTTGTGTTTTCATTTTCATTGGTTTCCATGATTTTTTTTTTAATTCTTCTTTAATTTCCTGGTTGACCCATTCATTTTTTAGTAGGATGCTCTTTAGCCTCCAAGTATTTGAGTTTTTTCCGACTTTCCTCTTGTGATTGAGTTCTAGTTTCAAAGCATTATGGTCTGAAAATATGCGGGGAATGATCCCAATCTTTTGGTACTGGTTGAGACCTGATTTGTGACCTAGGATGTGATCTATTCTGGAGAATATCCCATGGGCACTAGAGAAGAATGTGTATCTTGTTGCTTTGGGATGGAATGTTCTGAATATATCTGTGAAGTCCATTTGGTCCAGTGTGTCATTTAAAGTCTTCATTTCCTTGTTGATCTTTTGCTTAGATGATCTGTCCATTTCAGTGAGGGGGTGTTAAAGTCCCCCTGATTATTGTATTGTTGTCCATGTGTTTCTTTGCTTTTGTTATTAATTGGCTTATATAATTGGCTTCTCCCACGTTAGGGGCATAGATATTTACAATTGTTAGATCTTCTTGTTGGATAGACCCTTTAAGTAGGATATAGTGTCCTTCCTCATCTCTTATTACAGTCTTTGGTTTAAAATCTAATTTGTTTGATATAAGGATTGCCACCCCAGCTTTCTTTTGGTGTCCATTAGCATGGTAAATGGTTTTCCACCCCCTCACTTTCAATCTGGGGGTGTCTTTGGGTCTAAAATGAGTCTCTTGCAGACAGCATATTGATGGGTCTTATATTTTTATCCAATGTGATACCCTGTGTCTTTTCATTGCGGTATTTAGCCCATTTGCATTCAGGGTAACTATTGAAAGATATGAATTTAGTGCCATTGTATTGCCTGTAAGGTGACTGCTACTGTATATTGTCTGTGTTCCTTTCTGGTCTATGTTACTTTTAGGCTCTCTCTTTGCTTAGAGGACCCCTTTCAATATTTCTTGTAGGGCTGGTTTCATGTTTGCAAATTTCTTTAGTTTTTGTTTGTCCTGGAAACTTTTTATCTCTCCTTCTATTTTCAATGACAGCTTAGCTGGATATAGTATTCTTGGCTGCATATTTTTCTCATTTAGTGCTCTGAAGATATCATGCCAGTCCTTTCTGGCCTGCCAGGTCTCTGTGGATAGGTCTGTTGCCAATCTAATGTTTCTACCATTGTAGGTTACAGATCTCTTCTCCTAAGCTGCCTTCAGGATTTTCTCTTTGTCTCTGAGACTTGTAAATTTTACTATTAGATGTCGGGGTGTTGACCTATTTTTATTGATTTTGAGGGGGGGTTCTCTGTGCCTCCTGGAGTTTGATGCCTGTTTCCTTCCCCAAATTAGGGAAATTCTCTGCTATAATTTGCTCCAATATACCTTCTTCCTCTCTCTCTCTTTCTTCTTCTTCTGGGATCCCAATTATTCTAAGGTTGTTTTGTCTTATGGTATCACTTATCTCTCGAATTCTTCCCTCGTGATCCAGTAGTTCTTTATCTCTCTTTTTGTCAGCTTCTTTATTTTCCATCATTTGGTCTTCTATATCACTAATTCTCTCTTCTGCCTCATTTATCCTTAGAGTTAGAGCCTCCATTTTTTTTGCACCCCATTAGTAGCCTGATTTCAACTTGGTTAGATTTTAGTTCTTTTATTTCTCCAGAAAGGGGTTCTCTAATAACTTCCATGCTTTTTCAAGCCCAGCTAGTATCTTTAAAATCGTCATTCTAAACTGTAGTTCCGACATCTTACTCATATCTGTATTGATTAGGTCCCTGGCAGTCGGTACTGCCACTTGTTCTTTACTTTGAGGTGACTTTTTCCGTCTTGTCATTTTGTCCAGAGGAGAATAGATGAATGAGAGAACAAAATGCTAACAGGGTAACACCACCCCAGAAAAAAAATACACTAAACAAATCAGAACAGACCTGAAACTGGGGGAAAAGAAAGGGAAAGAAAGAAAAAAGAAAAAGATACAAAAAAACCCCAAACAAACAAACAAAAAAACCAGAATATGATCAAATATGATCAGGCTGGTGCATAGATCAGTTCCACACATTAGATTTTGGGTGTATTTTGGTCTGTCAGAAGAAAGTGCCTCCCATAATTTTAAAGAAAGAAAAACTTATATATGTACAAAAATAAGGGTAAATATGATGAATGGATGGAATATGACTGTAAAGATGAAAATTATAAAAGATTTTATAAAAGGAGTTGATAAGAAGTTGGTTGAAAAAAGAAAGAAGAGGATTTAAAAAAAAGGGAGAGAATGTGATCATGCAGGAGACTAGAACAAAGCCATACAGTAGAGATTTTGGGTATATTTTGGTCTGTTAGAAGAAACTGTATCCCAAAATTTTAAGAGAGAACAATATATATATATATATACCAAAAATAAGGTTAACTACTATGAGGGGATAGAATATGACTCTAAAAATGAAATATAAAAAATATTTTTTAAAAAAGGGATTGATAAGGTGTTGGTAGAAAAAGGGAAAAAGAAAAATTCAATAAAGAAAATTTAAAAAATTAATTTTGAAAGACTAAAGAATCATGGGAAAAAAGCCATGAATTCTATGTGCTGTATTTCCCTAGTGCTGGCGTTCTGCCGTTCTCATTGATCGGTGAACTTGGTCTTGGCTGGCTGTTCTTGCTGATCTTCTGGGGGAGGGGCTGTTGCCATGGTTCTCAAATGTCTTTGCCGGAGGCGGAATTGCCCCGCCCTTGCATGGGGTGGGCTAAGTAATCTGTTCGGTTTTGCTCTTGGGAGCTTTTGTTTCCTGCAAGCTTTCCATTCAGCTTTGGAGGACAAGAGTCAAAATGGCGACCTCCTAATCTCCGCCCAGAGGAACCAAGAACTCAGGGCCCCATTCCTCAGTAAGCCCCCAGAGAAAAGCAGTCAATCACTCCCGTCTCTCCAGTCTCCAGCTGCACTCCATGCCCACCTGGCCTGTGACCGAGCATTTCTATATCTGGCACATGACCCCGTTTGGAATCTCCAAACCCAGCAGATTCATGCAGTGTCCTCCCGCACCGCTCCTCCTGGGGGAGGAAGGGGAGTCTCCCTGAATCTGCCGCTTGTTGGGTTCCTGCTGGAAGAACAGTGGCCCAACTGTGAGGTGGATCATAGTTTATGGCAACCCCAAGCTGAGAACCCACTCCTCAGCTCCGTCTCTGCAGCCAGCTTCCCTGCTCTGATACCTGGGAGCTCTGCCACACTCAGGCACCCCTGGTCTTTCTGTGACCCTGAGGGTCCTGAGACCACAGTGTCCCAGCGAGGGTTCCACCCCCTGCTTAGCCACTGGAGTGACGTCCCTCAGCAGAGCCGACTTCTAAAATTTCTGATTTTGTGCTCCGCTGCTCTATCACTTGCCAGTAGTGGCTGACGGAGGCTCCCTCCCCCGCCATCTATCTTCCCGAATATCACCTTGGATTCACTTCTCCACACGTCCTACCTTCCAGATAGTGGTCGCTTTTCTGTTCAGAGAGTTGCTGCTATTCTTTTCTTTGATCTCCTGTTGAGTTCGTAGGTGTTCAGAATGGCTTGATCCCTATCTAGCTGAATTCCTGGGACTAGGCAAAATTTAGGTCTCCTGCTCCTCTGCCATCTTGCTCCTCCCCCCCAAACTCCACAGACTCTTGCAGTGCACACCTGCACCAATCCTCCCAGGGGAGGGAAGGGGGGTCTCACCATGGCTTGGCTGCTTGGCAAGCAGTCGCCGGATCATGTCGCAGTTTGCAGTTTATGGCAACACCTAACTGAGAGGCCACTCCGGGGCTTGCTAATTGTAGCCGGCTTCCCCACTCCAGTGTTTGGGAACTCTGTCACTTTCAGGCACTCTCATTCTTTCTGTGATCCTGGGGATCCTGATACCACACTGGCCCACCTAAGATTCTTACCTGCTTCACCACCTGAGCATGTTTCAAGCAGGGATATCCCTCATAGGAGCAGACTTCTAAAAGTTCCAATTTTGTGCTCCAAGGCTATATCACTTTCTGTTAGCTGGCTTATGGAGGCTCTCCCCTCACCCCACCATTTATCTTCTGATATACCCCCTCAGATTCATGTCTCTGCATCCTACCTTGCAAAGAGTGGTTGCTTTTCTATTTGTAGAATTCCAGCAATTATTTTCTTACATCTCAGGCTGAATTCATAGGTGTTCAGAATGATTTGATAGATATTTAGCTGAATTCAAGGGTGCAGATGAAACAAGGTCCCCTAATCTTCTGCCAGCTTCCTTCTCTCCTCTCTCCAAAACATTTAAAGAAGAATTAATACTTATTCTTCCTAAAGTATCCAAAACATCCAAAGCAATCCTGAAAAAGAAAAGCAAACCTGGGGTATCACAGCTCTGAACTTCAAGTTATATTACAAAGCTGTAGTAAGCACAAAAGTATGGAACTGGCACGAAAAATAGACACATAGATCAATAGAACAAAATAGAAAACCCAGAAAAAACCCACAACTATATGGTCAATTATTCTGTAACAAAGCAAGAAAGAATATCCAATTGGGAAAAGAAGGTCTCTTCAACACATGTTGTTGGGAAAACTGGACAGCAACATATAAAAAAATGAAACTGGATCACATTCTTATGCCATACACAAAAATAAATTCAAAATGAATTAAAGACCTAAACGTGAGGCCTGAAATCATAAACATCTTAGATGAGAACACAAGCAGTATATTCTTCGACATTGGCCATAGTAAATTCTTTCTAGATAGGTCTGCTGAGGCAAGGGAAAAAAAGAAAACAAAAATAAACTATTGTGACTATATCAAACTTAAAAGTTCTGTACATCAAAGGAAACAATCAACGAAACCAAAAGGCAACATATGGAAAGGGAGAAGATATTTGCAAATAACACATCTGATAAAGGGTTAGTATCCAAAGTATATAAAGAATTTATACAACTCAAACTCCAGAAAGCAAATAATCCAAGTAAAAATGAGCAGACTATATGAACAGACATTTCTCTGGAGAAGACATCCAGATGGCCAACAGACACATGAAAAGATGTTCATCATCATTTACCATCAGGAAAATGCAAATCAAAACTACAATGAGATATCACCTCACACCTGTCAGAATAGCTAAAATCAGGAACAAAAGAAACAGCAGGTATTGGGAAAGATGTGGACAAAAAGGAACCCCATGCTCTGTAGATCCAAATGCAAATCGGTACAGTCACTGTGGAAAACAGTATGGAGGTTCCTCAGAAAGTGAAAAATAGAACTATCTTACAATGCAATCAAAGCACTACTGGGTATTTGCCCAAAGAATACAAAAACAGTTATTCAAAGGGATACATGCACTTCTATGTTTATATCAGCGTTATTTACAATAACCAGGATATGGAATTAGCCCAAGTGTTCATTGATGGACGAATGGATAAAGAATATGTGAGATATATTCTTATATATATCTGCAATGGAATATAAAAAACAATGCAATCTTGCCATTTGCAATGGCATGAATGGAGCTAGAGAGTGTAATGCTAAGCAAAATAACTCAGAGAAAGACAAGTACCATATGGCTTTTCCTCGTATATGGAATTTAAGAAACAAAACAAAGTGGGAAAATACGAAAGAGACAAATCAATAAACAGACTCTTAATTATAGAGAACTAAATGATGGCTACCAGAGGTGAGGGCAGTGGGGTGATGGGTGAACTAGGTGATGGGGGGATAAAAGAAAGAAATAGGGATGTGGATTAAGGAGTGCACTTGTGATGAACATTGGGTGATGTATGGAAATGTTGAATTACTATATTGTACACTTGAAAGTAATATAACTCTATATGTTAACTAATTGGTTTAAAATAAAAACTTGGAAAAGAAAAAAAAGAATGTGTTCAAAATTAAATCACCATCAACTTAATACAGATTGCTATATGCAGAGGAGGTTATATACAAACCTAATCATAGTCATATATCAAAAATCACCTATAAATATACAAAGAATAAAGGGAAAGAAATTCAAATATCATTAAAGTAAATCAGCAAACCATGAAATAGAGAAAGACAAGAAAGGATTAGAGAAAATCTTCAGAAACAACCACAAAACAAATAATAAAATGACAATAAATACATGTTTACCGACAATTATTTTGAATGTAAATGGACTAAATGCTCCAATCAAAGGAGATAGGGTGACAGAGTGGATTAAAAAACAAGATCCATGTGTATACTGCCTAGAAGAGATTCATTTTAGAGCTAAAGACAACAGAAGATTGAAAGTGAGGGAATGGAGAAATAACTACCATGCAAATGGATGTCAAAGGAAAGCCAGAGCAGCTATCCTTATATTGGATAAAGTAGACTTTAAAACAAAGACTGTAACAAGAGGAAAAGAAAGACAATATATAATAATAAAAGGGAGAATCCAACAAGAAGATATAACAATTGTAAATATGCCCCCAAATACAGGAACACCCAAATATATGAAACAATTAATTAGAAACATAAAGGAACTAATTGATAATAATACAATAATAGTAAGGGACTTTAACACAGTAATTGTAATTGTGGACATTAATGGACAGATGATCTAAACAGAAAATCAACAAGGAAACAAAGACTTTGAATGACACACTGGACCAGACAGATTTAACAGATATTTTCAGGACATCCCATCCTAATACAGCAGAATACACATTATTTTTGATTGCACCCAGAATGTTCTCCAAAAGAGATCACATGTTAGGACATAAAACAAGCCTCAGCAAATTCAAGATGATCAAATTCATACCATGCATCTTTTCTGACCATAACATATGAAACTAGATGTCAACCACAAGAAAAAATCTGGAAAGACCACAAATCCATGGTGGTCTAATAACATGCTACTAAACAATGAATGGGTCAATCAGGAAATCAAGGAAGAAATAAAAAGGTATACGGAACAAATGAAAATGAAAACACAATGATCCAAAACCTTTGGGATACAGCAAAAGCAGTTCTAAGGGAAGTTTATAGCAAAACAGGCCTACCTTAAAAAGCAAGAAAAATCTCAAATAAAAAACCTAACCTTTTGCACCTAAAGGAGCTAGAAAGAGAACAAATGAAGTCTAAAGACAGCAGAAAGAAGAAAATAATGATTATAGCAGAAATAAATGATATGAAAACTAAAAAAACAAAAACAAAAACAACAACAACAACAGTACAACAGATCAATGAAATCAGGAGCTGGTCCTTGGAGAAAGTCAATAAAATTGATAAATATCTAGCCAGAGTTATGAAGAAAAAAATAGAACTTAAAGAAATAAAATTAAAAATGAGAAAGGAGAAATAACAACCAATATCACAGAAATACAATCATAAGAGAATATTATGAAAAACTATATGCCAACAAATTGGACTACCTAAATGAAATAGATGAAATCCTAGAAACATATCAAGTACCAAAACCAAAACAGGAAGAAATGGAAAATTTGAACAGACCAATAACCTGCAAAGAAATTGAATCAGTAATCAAAAAACTCCCAACAAATAAGTCTAGAACAAGATGGTGTCACAGGTAAATTCTTCCAAACATTTAAAGAAGAGTTAATACCTACTCTTCTCAAAGTATCCCAAAAAATAGAAATGGAAGGAAAACCCAAACTCATCCTATGAGGCCAAAATTATCTTGATCCCAAAACTAGACAAAGACCACACTAACGAGGAGAATTACAGTCCAATATCCCTAATGAACATGGATGCAAAAATTCTCAGTAAAATACTAGGAAACCAAATCCAACAATACATTAAAAAATAATTCACCACAATCAAGTGACATTTATTCCTGGGTTGCAAGGGAGGTTCAATATTCACAAATCAATGTGATATATCACATTAATAAAATAAATGATAAGAACCATATGATCATTTTAGTAGATGCAGAAAAAGTATTTGACAAAGTACAACATCCATTCACAATAACTGCTCCCCCCCATCAAAAATAGGTTTAGATGGAACATACCTCAACATAATAAATGCCATATGTTAAAAACCCACAGTTAACATCATCCTCAGTGGGGAAAAACTGAGAGCTTTTCCCCTAAGGTCAGGAACAAGACAAGGATATCCACTCTCACTACTTTTATTCAACAGGGTACTAGAAATCAGACCATAAAAAGGAAAAAAAGTCATCCACATCAGTAAGGAAAAGGTAAAAATTCCCCTATTTGCAGATGACATGATACTTGTATAGAAAACCCAAAAGATTCCACCAAAAAACTGCTAGAACTGATAAACAAATTCAGTAAAATCACAAGAAAGAAAATAAATGTACAGAAATTTATTGAATTTCTATACACCAATAATGAAGCAGCAGAAAAAGAAATTAAGAGAACAATCCCATTTGCAATTGCACCCCAAATCATATGGTACCTAGGAATAAACCGAAGCAAAGATGTCAAAGAGCTTTACTCTGAATACTATATAACACTGATGAAAGACATAGAAGAGGAAAAAAATAGAAAGACATTCCATGCTAATGGATTGGAAAAATAAATATTGTTAAAGTTTCTATATTACCCAAAGAAATTCACACATTTAATGCCATCCCTATCAAAACATCAACAGCATTTTCCACAGAACTAGAATAAATATTCTTACAATTTGTATGGAACCACAAAAAACTTGAATAGCCAAAGCAACCTTGAAAAAGAAGGAAAACTGGAGGCATCACAATTCTGAACTTCAAGTTATATTACAAAGCTTGCAGTAATCAAAAGAGTATGGTATTGGCACAAAAATAGGTACATAATTCAATGGAATTATAGGTAGAAAAACCAGAAAACCCAGAAAGAAACCCACAACTCTATGGCCAATTAATCTTTGACAAAGCAAGAAAGAATATCCAATGGAGGAAAAAAAAAAAAAAAAGAATGTGTCTTCCACAAATGGTGTCGGGAAAAGTGGATAACAACATGCAAAAGAATGAAACTGGACCACTTTCTTGCATTGTATACAAAAATAAATACAGAATGGAGTAAAGACATATGGGAGACATGAAAACATAAAAATCTTGGAAGAAAACATAAGTAGTAACTTCTTTGATATTGGCTGAAGCAACTTTTTTTTTTTTTTTCTAGATATGTCTGTTGAGGCAAGGGACACAAAAGCAAAAATCAACTATTGTGACTACATCAAAAGTAAAACTTCTGCACAACAAATGAAACAATCAACAAAACTAAAAGGCAACCTACTGAATGAGAGAAGATGTTTGCAAATGACATATCTGATAAAGGGTTAGTATTCAAAATATATAAAGAACTTATACAACTCGACCCCCAGGAAACCAGTAATGCAAATAATAAATGGGCAGAAGACATGAACAGACATTTTTCTAAAGAAGACATCCAGATGGCCAATAGACACATGAAAAGATGTTCATCATCACTTACCATCAGGGAAATGCAAATCAAAACTACAATGAGATATCACCTCATAGCTGTCAGAATGGCTAAAATCAGAACACAACAAACAACAGGTGTTATGGAGCATGTGAAGAAATAAGAACACTCATGTACTGTGGTGGGGATGCAGACTGGTTCAGCTACTGTAGAAAAACAGTATGGAGGTTTCTCAAAAAGTTAAAAATAGAACTACCCTATGATCCAGCAATTGCAGTACTTGGTATTTACACAAAGAATATAAAAATACATGAATTCTGTAAAGTTGCAGGGTAGAAAATCATTATACAAAATACACTTATGTTTTTAATGTACTGTTGGATCCTATTGGCTAGTATTTTGGTGAGGGATTTATTCCTAGGCTGCAAGGTTGGTTCCAGATCTGCGAATAAATCAATGTGATATAATACATTAATAAAAGACATCACAAGAAACATATGATCCTCTCAATAGATGCAGAAAAAGCATTTGACAAAGTACAGCATCCTTTCTTGATCAAAACTCTTCAGAGTATCGGGATAGAGGGTACATACCTCAATATCATAAAAGCCATCTATGAAAAACCCACAGCAAATATCATTCTCAATGGGGAAAACCTGAGAGCTTTCCCCCTAAGGTCAGGAACACAGAAGGGATGTCCACTATCACCACTGCTATTCAACATAGTACTAGAAGTCCTAGCCACAGCAATCACACAACAAAAAGAAATAAAAAGCATCCGAATTGGCAAAGAAGTCAAACTCTCACTCTTTGCAGATGATATGATACTTTATGTGGAAAATCCCAAAGACTCCACCCCAAAACTGCTAGAACTCATACAGGAATTCAGTAAAGTGGCAAGATATAAAATCAATGCACAGAAATCAGTGGCATTCCTATACACCATCAACAAGATCGAAGAAAGAGCACTTAAGGAGTCAGTCCCATTTACAATTGCATCCCAAATCATAAGATACCTAGGAATAAATCTAACCAAAGAGGCAAAGAATCTGTACTCAGAAAACTATAAAATACTCATGAAAGAAATTGAGGAAGACACAAAGAAATGGAAAAACATTCCATGCTTATGGATTGGAAGAACAAATGTTGTGAAGATGTCAATGCTACCCAGAGCAATCTACACATTTAACGCAATCCTTATCAGAATACCATCCACTTTTTCCAAAGAAATGGAACAAATAATCCTAAAATTTGTATGGAACCAGAAAAGACCCAGAATAGCCAGAGGAATATTGAAAAAGAAAAGCAAAGCTGGTGGCATCACAATTCCAGACTTCAAGCTCTATTACAAAGCTGTATTCATCAAGACAGTATGGTACTGGCACAAAAACAGACACATAGATCAATGGAACAGAATAGAGAGCCCATGGGGCACCTGGGTGGCTCAGTCGGGCGTCTGCCTTCAGCTCAGGTCGTGATCCCAAGGTCCTGGGATTGAGCCCCGCATCGAGCTCCCTGCTCCATGGGAAGCCTGCTTCTCCCTCTCCCACTCTCCCTGTTTGCGTTCCCTCTCTTGCTGTGTCTCTCTCTGTCAAATAAATAAATAAAATCTTAAAAAAAAAAAAAAAAAAGAATAGAGAGCCCAGAAATGGACCCTCAACTCTATGGTCAACTAATCTTCGACAAAGCAGGAAAGAATGTCCAATAGAAAAAAGGCAGTCTCTTCAACAAATGGTGTTGGAAAAACTGGAAAGCCACATGCAGAAGAATGAAACTGGGCCATTTCCTTACACCACACACCAAAAATAGACACAAAATGGTTGAAAGACCTCAATGTGAGACAGGAGCCCATCAAAATCCTAGAGGAGAACACAGGCAACAACCTCTTCAACCTCAGCCACAGCAACTTCTTCCTAGAAACATCACCAAAGGCAAGGGAAGCAAGGGCAAAAATGAACTATTGGGACTTCATCAAGATAAAAAGCTTTTGCACAGCAAAGGAAACAGTCAACAAAACCAAAAGACAACCAACAGAATGGGAGAAGATATTTGCAAATGACATATCAGATAAAGGGCTAGTATCCAAAATCTTTACAGAACTTATCAAATTCAACACCCAAAGAACAAATGATCCAATCAAGAAAGGGGCAGAAGACATGAACAGACATTTTTCCAAAGAAGACATCCAAATGGCCAACAGACACATGAAAAAGTGTTCAACATCACTGGGCATCAGGGAAATCCAAATGAAAACCTCAATGAGATACCACCTCACACCAGTCAGAATGGCTAAAATTAACAAGTCAGGAAATGACAGATGTTGGTGGGGATGTGGAGAAAGGGGAACTCTCCTACACTGTTGGTGGGAATGCAAGCTGGTGCAGCCACTCTGGAAAACAGTATGGAGGTTCTTCAAAAAGTTGAAAATAGAGCTACCATATGACCCAGGAATTGCACTACTGGGTATTTACCCCAAAGATACAAATGTAGGGATCCAAAGGGGTACGTGCACCCCGATGTTTATAGCAGCAATGTCCACAATAGCCAAACTATGGAAAGAGCCAAGATGTCCATCAACAGATGAATGGATAAAGATGTGGTATAGATATACAATGGAATATTATGCAGCCATCAAAAACAAACAAACAAACAAAACAAAATCTTGCCATTTGCAACAACGTGGATGGAACTAGAGGGTATTATGCTGAGCGAATTAAGTCAATCAGAGAAAGACATGTATCATTTGATCTCACTGATATGAGGAATTCTTAATCTCAGGAAACAAACTGAGGGTTGCTGGAGTGGTGGGGGGTGGGAGGGATGGGGTGGCTGGGTGATAGACATTGGGGCAGGTATGTGCTATGGTGAGCACTGTGAATTGTGTAAGAGTGTTGAATCACAGACATGTACCTCTGAAACAAATAATACATTATATGTTAAAAAAAAGAAAAGAAGATAGTAAGAAGGGAAAAATGAAGGGGGTGGAAATCAGAGGGGGAGACGAGCCATGAGAGACTATGGACGCTGAGGAACAAATTGAGGGTTCTAGAGGGGAGGGGGTGGGGGAGGGGTTAGCCTGGTGCTGGGTATTAAAGAGGGCACGTTCTGCATGGAGCACTGGGTGTTATGCACAAACAATGAATCACGGAACACTACATCAAAAACTAATGATGTAATGTATGGTGATTAACATAACATAATAAAATAAAATTTAAAAAATACACTTATGTTTCTATATACTAATGGCAAACTTTCAGAAATAGAAATTAAGAAAACAATGTCATTTACCAAAAAGGATAAAATATCTTATAATCAATTTAACGAAGGAGCTAAAAATCTATACATTGAAAACTATAAATCTTTGTTGAAAGGAATGGAAGAACATACCAATAAATGTAAAAATATCCATTGCTCATGAATTGGAACAATTAACATAATTAAAATGTCCATACTACCCAAAGCAATGTACAGATTCAGTGGATTCCCAATCAAAATTCCAATTGCATTTTTCACTGAAATAAAACAAGCAACACTATATTTTGAATGAAACTACACAAGATCCAAAAATACAATTGATTGTTTGCATATGATCTTGTGTCCTGCAATCTTTTTGAATTTTTTCATTATTTGTAATAGTATTTTAGTGGATTCATTAGGATTTTGCATATATAATATCACATCATCTGCAAATAAAGCTTATTTTATTTCTTCCTTTCCAATTCTGATTCCTTGTATTTGTTTTTCTTGCCTCGTTGCCCTGGGGAGAAGCTTCAGCCTAATTTTCGATAGGAACAGCAGGATAAAATGCAGAGTTTGGACTCTTACCTCCTTGCCCTGCCTCAATGTCTGCAGGTGGGGGTTGAAGTACAGCTTCCTGCTTGACTTTGATCATGCCTCCCAGGAAAAGCAGAGCATTGATTTCCACCACTCATTTATCTGTGATAGCTGGAATTTCAGATTCCAATTGGGCCTCCCTGACATGGGAGGGACAGAAGAAGACACATGGAGGAAAGCAAAGTGCAAACTATCACCACCTTGCACTGTTTCTTTCTATCCTATTTGCACTGGTTTAGAGTGGAATACCAGCTCCACATTTGGCTCCACTGACACTGAGAGGGGTGAGCAGGAAGTGGGGTGCTGAGAAACACTGCCTAGCAGCACATTACTCTGCCTTTTTACCAGGTGGAGGTAAAAGTTTAGCTACCCTCTGGGCTCTGTTGATATAAGGTGGGAGGAAGCAGAATATCAATAAGTACCACTTCTCTTTATTTTGCATTGCTTCATTCTGCTCTGTTGCTGTCTGGTAGAGATGGAAGTTCACCCACATGGTAGAGGTGGTCCTGCTGACACTGGAGTAGGAGTTGGGAGTGAGTGCGGACTAGAATTTCCCCACACCACTTTACTCCATTTCATTGCTGCTGAATGAGGACTGAAGTTCAGCATCACCACTCTCCAGTCCCTTCTACAAAAGCAGAGTGAGGATTTTTACTACCTTACACTGAATAGAGGTGGAAATTTAGCTTACTGTTAGACCCTGCTTATATTACATTGGCAGAGGACATGGAGTGCTGACTACCACTGCCTGGTACCACCTTTTTCTGCCCCTCTGCCACTGAGTGGGTTGAGGAGTTTAGCTCCCTGATTGGTCCTGCTAACAATGGAGGGTGAGCAGTGGATGGAGTTTTCCTTTTGGTGTTTGGCTGGAGTAGGACAGATAATGTTTTTAAAAGTTGTCTGTCCTGCTATGCCACCTTTAAGCCAATCCTTTGGCTACAGGGAGTAGGATTTTCTTGCAGCTCTTTTGTATGTTTATTGTATGTTCCAGGTTGCACACTTTTCACACTGTTCTATAGCAATATGCGAAAGCCTAAAGGAAACCCAGGGAGCTCCCACCACATCATTCATCAAGTTCTAAAGTCCCTAGGTAGTTTGCATTCTTCTTTATACTTTTCAGTCTTTCTATGTTTGTTTACTATGTCCAGCATTTTTAGTTTAAAGAGCAAGGGCCAGCATGAAATTGGGTGACTGCTTTACCTTGGCTGGAAACACAAATTGGAAATCTGTGTTTTAACAATCTCTCCAGATGATTCTGAGGTATACTCAAGTTTGAGAACAACTGTTTT
Organism: Halichoerus grypus; assembly: GCF_964656455.1. Classification (NCBI taxonomy): domain Eukaryota; kingdom Metazoa; phylum Chordata; class Mammalia; order Carnivora; family Phocidae; genus Halichoerus; species Halichoerus grypus. Next base: position 74,771,752 of record NC_135727.1, on the reverse strand, counting down.
TGCGTAGTTTCACTACCTGTCTCTCCCCACATGATACCAATTTCAGGTTGATTTAGAAACATGGCATCCCAGTGTTAGGTGAAACTGTCAAGACTTCCTTCCCTTCCCCAAACATCTGGTTGTTGGAAACCTAACAAGTGATCTTGAGCCTTCAGCTTAGATGCATCCAGTGATGGAGAGCTCACTTGCAATCAAGAGGACAGCTCTTTTATTTTTTTTAAGATTTATTTATTTACTTTAGAGGGGGAGAGAGCACGAGTGAGGGGAGGGGCAGAGAGAGAGGGAGACAAGCAGACTCCCTGCTGAGCGGGGAACCCGATGGTGGGGCTTGATCCCAGGACCCTGAGATCATGACTTGAGCCAAAACCAAGAGTTGGACACCTAACCAACTGAGCTACCCACACACCCCAAGAGGCCAGCCCTTTTAGAAAGTTCTCCCTTGTTCTGGGCTGAGAATTCCCTCTATGCCGCTTATATTCATGCATCCCAGCTTTGACCCTCTGTGAGACGTCAAGCCTTCACAGCACAAAAGACAGTCTAAATCCCCCTGAGTTCCAGCCCCCAGATCAAGGGAACTGTTTTTCTGATCTCTTCACAGCCCAGTGACCTCCTTGTGAATACATTCCCATTTATCTGTTTGTTTGGTTTTTTTTCTTAAAGTATGGGACTTAGTTAGAGTCTGAAAACAGAGTATCACCATTTTGGTTCTTCATCAGTATTCCCTGAAGTGCATTTTACTGAACACTGGTTACATAAAATATTCTACAGAGAAACATTTCTATGGGCAAATAAGTTTGAGAAATATTGCATCTGTAATTTCCTCAGAGTCACAATGCATATTAGCACATTACAGAATTCAGAAGTTTATCAGCAAAGACAGCTCTCAATTTCCTTTAGGTTAGGATTTCCCCCAATATATTTACATATAGAGACTTTTTTCATTAATTCATACTAACAACTTACAGAAGGATTTTTTTTTTTAAATCCCTGTTAGACGGCCGCCTGGGTGGCTCAGTTGGTTAAGCATCTGCCTTCGGCTCAGGTCATGATCCCAGGGTCCTGGGATTGGGCCCTGCATCAGGCTCCCTGCTCAGCGGGGATCCTGCTTCTCCCTCTGTCTACCACTCCCCCGGCTTGTGCTCTCTCTCTCTCTGACAAATAAATAAATAAAATCTTAAAAAAAAAATAAAATCCCTGTTATACAAATAGTTTTGAAATTAATTAATTCATCCTTTCAAATAAATATGAATTGCTTACTATTTATTAGACTGAGTACTATGAATGTTCAAACATTATTTATTTAATGTTTCTATTTATATAGCCTAGAATACAATTTTTTTGATTAGCCATATCTTTCTATTAATTCATACTGAGTTTGCAGGTAGGTACAACCTCTAAGCTTTGTTTATAGATGTCAGTTCTAAGTCTCATCTCTTTTTGATACCATTATTTGTTGTATAATTACAATAATTTTTTATTTTGTTGTGCATGACCTTACATGCATCTTCCAATTAAACTCCTGCTTAGTGTTGGCTCATCATTCCAGCCTTTCCACACCTTTTTTGCTACTTAATACTACCCAAAGCCCTTGTTCCATAATGAGTTATGCAAAGTGGGTGCTTAAATGTGGCTTAACTGACTTAGTTCAAATGAAATAGGGAGAATTTTATGCCCATCACAACTAAGATGAGTTCACCAAATTCATTCCTTCATTACAGAATGAACCTGATAATGACCATCAGGTATGGATCTGTAGCTGGTTAGGGAAAGACTCTCTGGAGCCTGAGGGGGAGAATTAGTAAAACTCTTAAGATTCGTGTCATGTTAACAATTCTGTAAGGTTGAAGATATAACCTAGAATAACGATAATACGGATAATATTCCAAACCCTTAACTTTGCACAACACAGGGGCGCCTGGGTGGCTCAGTCGTTAAGCGTCTGCCTTCGGCTCAGGTCGTAATCCCAGGGTCCTGGGATCGAGCCCCGCATCGGGCTCCCTGCTCAGCGGGAAGCCTGCTTCTCCCTCTCCTGCTCCCCCTGCTTGTGTTCCCTCTCTTACTGTGTCTCTCTCTGTCAAATAAATAAATAAAATCTTAAAAAAAAAAAAAACTTTGCACAGCACTCTACATTTTTCCAAAACATTTTCACACCAGTTATTTAATTTGATCCTCAGATGAACCAGTGAAACAGGAAGAGTAGGTTATGATTGGACTAAACATTCAGCACTGGCACCCCTTCTTTCTCTTGAATATCCAGATTAGAGGAATCCACTATGGGTTATTTGAATCAAACCCCTGCTTGTGTGTAGGACCCACTCAACCATAGCACATGTGGGTATAATGTCACAGTTGGTCACATCAGATCTGTTTCAATTAAGCTTTTTTTTTTTTAATTGCCACTTAGTGACTACTTAATACTATTTTTGAAACTTACTGCATCCATTTATGGTCTGAGCTTTTTCCCTTCCTCTGATGCTTTATTGGATATTCACCTTTATTTTTATTTTTTTAAAGATCTATTTATTTATTTTAGAGAGAGAGAGAGCACAAATAAGAGGGCATAGGGAGAGGAAGAGAGAATCTCAAGCAGACTCTATGCTGAGCACAGATCCCGATGTGGGGCTCGAACTCATGACCCTGAGATCACACCTGAGCCGAAACCAAGAGTTGGACACTTAACTGATTGTGCCACGCAGGCACTCCTGGATATTCACCTTTAATGTGCATTCTAGACTAACTCTTGATAAAACAGAGTGATTACCTTCACCCTTTTAGACTTCCATTCCATTATGTTTAAAACATTGGAGACTGAATCGGGGGAATTGGACTAGCCATAGGACCATGCATTTTCATTAGAGGCATTTCAGGGAGTGAGAGGGGGCTGGCAGGGCAGAATTCTGAGCTCTCCCCCGACCTAGTTAAATGAGAGCAACAATACTTTGTTTGTAAAATAAAAATCGGGTTCCACTTCTTGAAAACTATGATAAACAAAATTCAAACCCTGGAATAGATGATTCTTAAAATCCTTTTGGACTTTGACCTTTCATGGTCTTATGATCTAGAATTTAAGATGAGCAGTGGTAGACTGGATAGAGTATAGGCCTTTGTATTTGTAACCAACCTTGAATTTAGACACTGGGAATTACAAGCTCTGTGATCTTAAGCAGTTATTTAACTCACTGACCTCAGTTTTCTCATTTATAAAATGGAGATGAGTTTCTTTTTTTTTTTTTTTAAGATTTTTTATTTATTTATTTGAGAGAGAGAATGAGAGAGAGAGAGAGAGCACATGAGAGAGGGGAGGGTCAGAGGGAGAAGCAGACTCCCCACTGAGCAGGGAGCCCGTTGTGGGACTTGATCCTGGGACTCCAGGATCATGACCTGAGCCAAAGGCAGTCGCTTAACCAACTGAGCCACCCAGGCGCCCTGGAGATTAGTTTCTAATTGGGGTGTCTACTATTCATTGAATTCTTACTCATGTCAGTGTGCCAATTGTTCCACATACATTACATACTTTTTCTTAATAACAGTTGCCACTACCTAATATTATATATTTTTATATCTTATTTGTCTGCCTTTTCCCACTCCATGAATAGAAACCACAAACATTGTTCAATTAATTGTCATACTTAATTTAATACAATGACTCTATGAAGTAATATTACCATTTTAAAGTTGGAGAAATCTAGATTCAGAGGTAAAACAATTTTGCTCAAATCACACAATTGGTAAGTGATAGAGGTGGGATTCAAACTCAGATCTGCATGACTTGTAAGCAATACTTTTAACCTCTATGCTCTGTGGCCATGCCAGCTGGTGTTAATGCTGACCAGAGGTTTTCCTATGGAAAATTTGTCCCATGTATCTCTTCCCACATGTTATTATTACTCTGGGCATGTCTCTCTAGTAACAAAGTCCTCTCTTTCTTTTCTCCTTCTACCTCCTGTCTTCCTGCCTATTTTTGACTTATTTTTCCCTTCTAAGATATTACCGTAATTTGAAGGTACTTGCTCTCACAAATTAGTGAACCTTTGGGGTTGTGGTGGGACATAATTTCAGTAGAAAGAATAGCCCCAAATGGATGCCTTTCAAATTTTGGTTGGGGCATCTGGAATTTAAATATATTCTACTTGGCAGAAACTTTTAACTAGTTTTCAGGTGATTTGGAGTATCACTGGTGGTATGTCCCCTAGTGTAGACCAGAATAAATTGTGGATGACAGGCATAAAGCTGGAAGGAGGGAAGAATAGGATTGATGAGAACTTGGCATGTTCATCTCAGTACCAGAGAGGCCTGAACCATCAGCAAGTTTTATAAAAGGAAGATTTGTTGTTGTTGTTCTCCTCACCATTTTTTTTTAATTTTATTTTATTATGTTATGTTAGTCACCATACAATACATCATTAGTTTTTGATGTGGTGATCCACGATTCATTGTTTTCATATAACACCCAGTGCTCCATGCAGTACGTGCCCTCCTTAATTCTCCTGACCATTTTTAACAACAGGACTTCACTTCCATCTTGGAAATCAGAAGGGAATATGGTGTAATTGAGTTTAGACTTGAGTAGTTTAGCAGTCAATGTGGGCCTTTCATTGGAAGCTAAAGGCCTGAATTTATCCAAAGGATAGCTATACATACTCACAGAGGACTTCTGGAGAGACAAAGCATTAATGTCAATGGTGGATTTCCAATGTAAAGGACAATGAGATCTGTGATTCACCCAGCCACCCCATCCCTCCCACCCCCCACCACTCCAGCAACACTCAGTTTGTTTTGTGAGATTAAGAATTCCTCATATCAGTGAGATCATATGATACATGTCTTTCTCTGATTGACTTATTTTGCTCAGCATAACACCCTCCAGTTCCATCCACGTCGTTGTAAATGGCAAGATTTCATTCCTTTTGATGGCTGCATAATATTCCATTGTGTATATATACCACATCTTCTTTATCCATTCATCTGTCGATGGACATCTTGGCTCTTTCCATAGTTTGGCTATTGTGGACATTGCTGCTATAAACATTGGGGTGCACAGACCTGTACCTCTGAAACATTATACATTATACATTATACATTAAAAAAAAAAGAAGAAGAAAGTAGGAAGGGAAAAATGAAGGGGGGAAAATTGGAGAGGGAGACGAACCATGAGAGACTATGGACTCTGAGAAGCAAACTAGGGGTTCTAGAGGGGAGTGGGGTGGGGGGATGGGTTAGCCTGGTGATGGGTATTAAAGAGGGCATGTATTGAATGGAGCACTGGGTGTTATATGCAAACAATGAATCATGGAACACTACATCAAAAACTAATGATGTAATGTATGGTGATTAACATAACATAATAAAATAAAATAAAATAAAATAAAAAAGGACAATGAGAAGGGGGACAGGGCAGGATCAATATAGGCTTGATCCTGGATGCAGCAGGAAATCCATTGCTTTTATATTGTTTTAAGTGAAGGCAATGTTGGGAGTGGGGCTGGCTTTAGGCTATTTGGTGAATGTTAATCTAGCTTGGCTTGAAAGAGTTCAGAGTAGATTCCTGAAGCTCTATACCGAGATGAGGAGCCTATGACTTATATACCATGGTTCAAGAGATACTGGAAAGTTATTAACTCCTAAAGCATCTCCAAAGACACCAAGCACTATGCATAAAATTCATATCATTAGTCCTAACACCATATCTTCACAAAGCCCCTGTTAAAGGCACTAGATAAAAGAGGCACTGTATACAGAAGTTTTCAGGGTCATCTTGGAAGGAAATGAGCAGGGTCTATCAGCTGGCTAGTAAAGGTCAGGGATTGGATGTTGGATAATGTGATGACTTCAAGAGAATAATTTACTTGCCAGGGTACAAATGTTTTACTTTCCCTGCTGCTGGTTTGGATGTGGGTAGATTTTGGCCCCAGAAGCTCAGGAAGACAGATCTTAGCTTAATATAATAAATAACATTCCAAGTTAGCATAGAAGATTAAAGAAGGCTACAAATTCTTTAATACTCCTTCCATTGAAATGTGGATTCTATGCCCCCCTTCTTGAATCTTGGTAGACTCTGTAACTGCTTTGACCAATGGAATATGGTGAAAATGATCTTATGCCAGTTTCAAGGCTTAGGGTCTAATGGACTAGTAGTTTCCAATTCCTATCCTTTCAGCTCTCTCTAGGGTCTTTTTCTAATCTGTGTCTCTTGAACACTCTGTAGGAACTCAGAGCTGTTATGTAAGTATTCTGAGTAGCCTAACAACACTATGCTAAAAAGGTCACATATAGACACTCTAGCCTACAGTCCCAGCTAAGCTCAGCCTTCCAGCATTCCCAGCCAAGGAAACAGACATATGAGTGAAGTTATCTTAGATCTCCCAGATCAGTCCATTTCCCACCATGTGACCTCAGTCAATACCAGGAGGACTAGAAGAATCACCCAGTGGAACCCTGCCTAAATTCCAAGCCAACAAAAATGATATGGTATAATAAAATCATTGTTTTAAGTAACAAAGTTATGAGTAGTTTGGTTGACAGTGATCAATAGCTTTAACAACTACAGCTCTGCACGAATGAACTGGACTGCCTCTGGCCCCTGGGGGTAATTAGCTTTTTGTCTCTAGAAAGGTGCAGGCAGGATTTAGGTAGAAACTGGAGAGGGTATTTTAGAAGAGATTTTAGTAGCAGAAGAAAATATTTCTTGACTAGGTTATTAGTTTCTAAACATGGTTACCCCTCAGAATCTCCTGGAATGTTTGTTAAGAACACAGATTCTTGTCCCATAGTGTATTAGTCAAGGGTCTCTAGAGAAACAGAAAAAATAGGATTTGTATTTATAGAGAAAGATTTATTTTAAGGAATTGACTCACATGATTGTGGAGGCTTGGTGCATCCAAAATTTAATATGAGAGACTAGCAGGCTGAAGAATCAAGAGAGCTGCAGTCTGAGTCCAAGGCAGTCTGCTGGAGAATTCCCTCTTGCTCCGGAGAGGTCAGCTTTTTGTCATCTTTAGGCTTTCAACTGATTGGATGAGGCTCACCCACATTATAGAAGGCAATCTACTTTACTGCTAGTCCACCAATTTAAATGTGAGTTTAATCTGAAAACGGTCCCACAGAAACATCTGGGTATAGAATCCAGATATCCTGCCTTTGGGGCTAGAAGTATTTTCCCCACCTTTTAGTTACCTCTCATGGAATAAGAAAGAATTGAAAGGGCGCTCTGAGAGAATTATGGGATTGAGAAACCTACATTTTTGAAGCATGAAAATGTGGCCCAGGGAAGGAAAGGAACTAACCTGAGGTGCCACAGGGAATCAGTGCCAGAGCCAAGCCTGTGACCCAGGTCTCTCTACTGTGTCTCTCTACTGTGCCACATTTCCTGTCTTTAGACATACATGTCTCATTTTCCTTAACCATTTTCAGCCATTTTCCTCCCTAACATCATTTACCTATCTAACTCTGTTTAGTGAAAGGAGTTGAGGAGTAAGGGTAAAAATCACTTAGCTGCTTTCTGCGCCAGCAGTTTTTTCACAGTTACAGAGCACTTTACACTGGGAAACATTTCACTTTGCAGATGGCCTTTGTGAAAGTGTATTTTGTATTAGTTTTGTTTAATAGGAAAATAAAATTTAAATTTAAACTCCCAAGTCTTCTTTAGTATATTTTGCCTGCAATAAATTAATGCAAATAATTTTGCTATGTGTTTCTTTTCCAAGCTACTGGATCCTTGAAGTCTGGTGGGAAACTAAGGTGGGGAGGTTGATGAGCATGTGCAAATAATGCAGATATGAGGAAAGGAGGCAGGACTGACAGACTTTCTCTGGAGAATTCTATCACAGGTTCTGGAGTGAGACAGTCCTAAGTTCAAATCTCAATTCCATGACTTATTGATGTCTCAATTTTAGCAAGTCACTTTACTTCTTGATGAGCTTCCTCATATGTAAAGTCGGGATAGCAATGCCATTTGCTTTTCATAGTTGTTGAGAGAATTAAATAAGATAGTGCACATAAAAGACTTAGCAAAGTATTTGGCACAGACGCAGTACTCAAGCTGTTATAATTTTGTTGTTTTTGTTTTCATATTGAAAGAATGACAAAATCTGGGATACTGAAAACAAGATGATGAGGCAAGGGAGATGACCTAATTCTTTCTCTAGATCCACCAAATGCCCAGGGTTATGGCCTTTGTAGGCATCTGAGCTCACTAGATATTTGTTTCAAGGGTCAGCCTATGGCCAGAAGATACACTAGAGAGGTATAACTCTGGCCTGGGAATCAGGAATCCTTGGTTCTAGTGTTATATTTGTCAACTTGTTCAATGACCATTACCAAATTACTGTCTTCTCTAGGCTTCAATAGCCTCATCCATAAAAATGGAAGGAGGACATATTACATTACTAATTCATTATCTCATTTATTCATTCGAGCATATCTCACAACTGATAACCACACCCTAGGTGAGAATGTTTAGGCAATGAGAAGACCTTGGACAGGTTAGTGAAGTGGTCAAATTCATATTTCCTTGACTACTCTGATAAATATAAAGAATGGTCTGGGGGTCGCCTGGGGGGCTCAGTGGTTAAGTGTCTGCCTTCAGCTCAGGTCATGATCCCAGGGTCCTGGGATAAAGCCCTGCCTTGGGATCCCTGCTGAGTGGGAAGCCTGCTTCTCCCTCTCCCGCTCCCACTCCCCCTACTTGTGTTCCCTCTCTTGCTGTGTTTCTCTCTGTCAAAAAAAAAAAAAAATAAGTAAAATCTTAAAAAAAAAAATGGTCTGGAAAGGAAGAATAGGGAAAAGAAAAACCTTTTAGAAGACTGCTGTGGTGGTCCAGGCAAGTAATTATGAGGACTTGGCCTAAGTCAGAGACAGGGCCACAAAAGAGCCTGCCAACGACTATGTAAGTCCTTTGAATTATGGCAGCACTGGGCCATGCAGCTGATTCCCCGAAGAGGTGTTTTCAGAATGAGTTGATCTCACTGTGTATATCTCCATATACTACTATGTCACTTTTGTACTTTTCATAAATTATGCCAGTGTCATTACACACACTGGGAAATCTGGTCTCAGAAGTGTGAAAAGCATGGAGTACTTCAGCTTGCAGCCAGCTGTAATCCTGGCTTCTCCTCAGAGGAATTCAAGAAGTACAATACTTCAAGCAAGCTTTTTGAGGAAGGCTAATGTTTGTGAGGTCGGGGCAGTGGAGATCATGATGAGGAACACTTTAAAGGCTGCTACAGTAGGTTTCCATGCTAATAAACACCTAGACACATTTGTCACAGCATATAGTGACAATTGTACTCTTTTTCAGGGTTATAAGACATTAGTATATTTTAAGAATTATGAATTTAAACATTTCATGATTATTAAAGAAATGCATTTTCTTTTTTTAAATTTAGATTCAATTAGCCAACATATAATACATCATTAGTTTTTGATGTAATGATCAATGAAATGCATTTCCATTGTGGAAATTTTATAAAGCACAGAATACTAAACATTTATAACAAACATTTGTTGAATGCTAACACAGTGTGCTAGGCACCATGCTAAGCACATTGCATACATTATCTAATTTAACATCATAACATCCCTGTGAGGTAAATACTTTTAAGTTCTCCAAATTTAGCTGAGACAACTGAGATTCAAAGTGACTTACTCAAGCTCACACAGTTAATAAATTTTGGATCAGGGATTCGAGGTTCATTCTGTCTGACTCTGAAGTTTGTGTCAATTTTTAACTTTTTTTTGTTTTTAAAAATACTTCTTCAGCTTTACTGAGATGTAATTGCCAAGTGAAAATTGTGTATATTTACAGTGTACAATACAATATTCTGATATATGTATACATAATGAAATTATTACTTTAATCAAGATAGTTACCAAAATTTCAAGTACACAATACTGTATTATTAACTGTAGTCAACATGCTATGCATGAAATCTCCAGAACTTATTCATCCTGCATAACTGAAACTTTGTACCCTTTGATCAACATTTACCCATATCTTCCCCCAGCCTCCAGAAACCACATTCTACTGTTTCTATCAGTTCAACATTCTTATTTTTATTTTTAATTTCTATTTACTTATTTATTATTATTGGTTTTTTTTGTTTTTTTTTTAGTTTCACGTTTTTATTTAAATTCCACTTAGGGGGCACCTGGGTGGCTAACTTGGTTAAGTGTCCAACTCTTGGTTTCAGCTCAGGTCATGATCTCAGGGTCATGAGATCGAGCCCTGTGATGGACTCATGCTCAGCGCAGAGTCTACTTGAGATTCTTTCTCCCTCTCTCTCCCTCCCCCTTTGCTTCTTCTCCTGCTCTCTCTCTTTTTCTCAAATAAATAAGTAAAATCTTTAAAAAATAAATTCCAGTTAGTTAACATACAGTGTAATATCAGTTTCAGGTTTAGAATGTAGTGATTTATCACTTACAACACCCAATGCTCATCACAAGTGCCCTCCTTAATACCTATCACCCATTTAAACCTTCCCACCTGACCACCTTCCTTTCAGCAACCCTCAGTTTGTTCTCTATAGTTAAGAGTCTGCTTCTTGGTTTGCCTCTTTTTTTTCCCTCTTATGTTCATCTGTCTTGTTTCTGAGATTCCACATATGAGTGAAATCATATGGTATTTGTCTTTCTATGACTGACTTATTTTGCTTAGCATAATACTCTCAACTCCATCTACCTCATTGCAGATGGCAAAATTTCATTCTTATGAGTAATATTCCACTATCTATATATCTATATATCTATATATCTATGTATCTATATATGATATCCATCTATCTCTATCAATTATATATATATATATATATATATATATATATATATATATCACCTCTTCTTTATCCATTCATCAGTCGATGGACATTTGGACTCTTTCCATAATTTGGCTAGTATAGATACTGCTGCTACAAACATCGGGGTGCACTTTTCCTTTGAATTAGTATTTTTGCATCCTTTGGGTAAATACCCAGTAGTGCAATTGCTGGATCATAGGGTAGTTTTATTTTTAAATTTTGAGGAACCTCCATACTGTTTTCCAGAGTGGCTGTACCACTTTGCATTTCCACCAACGGTGCAAGAGAGTTACCCTTTCTTTGCATCCACACCAACATCTGTTGTTTCCTGTGTTGTTAATTTTAGCCATTCTGACAGGTGTGAGGTGATATCTCATTGTAGTTTGGATTTGTATTTTCCTGATGATGGGTGACGTTGAGCATCTTTTCATGAGTCTGTTAGCCATCTGGGTGTCTTCTTTGGAAAAATGTCTATTCATGCCTTTTGCCCATTTCTTAACTGGGTATTTGGTTACTTGAGTGTTGAGTTTGATAAGTTCTTTATAGATTTTGGATACTACCCCTTTAACAGATATGTAATTTGCAAATATCTTCTCCCATTCTGAAGGTTGCCTTTTAGTTATGTAGATTGTTTCCTTCGCTGTGCAGAAGATTTTTATCTTCATGAGGTCCCAGTAGTTTAGTTTTGCTTTTGTTTCTCTTGCCTCAAGAGATATATCTAGTAAGAAATTGCTACAATCATTGTCAAAGAAGATACTGACTGTGTTCTCCTAAAGGATTTTTATGGTTTCCTGTCTCACATTTAGCTCTTTCATCCATTTCAAATTTATTTTTGTGTATGGTGTAAGAAAGTGGTCCAGTTTCATTTCTTTGTGTGCTGCTGTCCAGTTTTCCCGTTTTCCATTGGACATTCTTTCCTGCTCTGTCAAAGATTAGTTGACCATGGAGTTATGAGTTCATTTCTGGGTGTTCTATTCTCTTCATGTGTCTGTTTTTACTAGCATACTCTCTTGATCATTACAGCTTTGTAATATAACTTGAAGTCCAGAATTGTGATGCCTCCAGCTTTGCTTTTCTTTTTCAAAATTGTTTTGGCTATTCAGGGTCTTTTGTAGTTCCATACAAATTTTAGGATTGTTTATTCTAGCTCTGTGGAGCTGTGGTGAGAAATTAAGTCTAAGAGATAATAGGGCAGGAGTTCAATGTTGTGTGTGGCTTTGCAAATCAAATGATCTCTTATTTTTTTAAAATTTTTTGCAAGTTTTTTTTTTTTTTAATTCCAGTTAGGTAACATACAGTGCAATATTAGTTTCAGGTTTATCAAGTAGGCATTTTTTTTTAAAACATTCTAAGATGCCACAGACTGAAAAATTAACTTTGCAACAGCCTTTTAGAAGAAGAAAGAGAGTAAAGAGGGCAGGAAGAAAAAAGGAAGGGCAGACTCCCACAGTAAGCAGGCATATGGGTTGTGGAATGCTTTCCAATTTCAGGAGCTTTAAATTATTCTAACATTCGAGGCAATATGTTATTAGCTCCCTTTCACAGATTAGTAAACTAAAGCTCAGAGTGGTTAAGTAATTTGTATGGGGTGCCTGTGTGGCTCAGTTGGTTAAGCATCAGACTCCTGATTTCAGCTCAGGTCATGATCTCAGGGTCATGATATCAAACCCTGCATTGGGCTCCATGCTCAGTCGGCTTGAGGTTTTCTCTCTCCCTCTCCCTCTGCCCCTCCCCCTGTGCACTCTCTCTCTCAAATAAATAAATAAATAAATATATATATATGTCACCTCCTCTTTTTTATATATATACATATTACTCAGCCTTAAAAGAATTAACTCTTGCCATTTACAAGGACATGGATGGAGCTAAACAGTATTATGCTAAGTGAAATAAGTCAGTCAGAGAAAGACAAATGCCATATGATTTCACTCATATGTGGAATTTAACAAAACTAATGAACATAGGGAGGAAAAAAATAAAAGAGAGGCAAACCAAGAAGGAGACCCCTAACTATAGAAACACACTGAGGGTTACTATAGGGGAGGTGGGTGGGGTGATGAGTTAAATAAGTGATGGGTATTAAGGAGGCCACTTGTGATGGGCACTGGGTGCTATATGTAAGTGATGAATCACTAAATTCTAAACCTGAAACTAATATTGCTCTGTATGTTAGCTAACTAGTATTTAAATAAAAACTTAAAAAAAAAGACATGTCAGAAAAGGCAGTCATATTGTGTATGGCCTGAAACTGCAGCTCTAGGACCTAACTGTGTTCATATTCTTCCTTGGTTACTTCCTAGCCTTTAACCTGAAGGAAATTTACTTAAATTTCCTGTGCTTCAATCTCCTCCTATATAAAATGGGAATAATAATAATAATAAATACTTCACCAACATAAGATTACTGGGGAAGTAGATGGGTTAATATATGTGAGATATTTAGAATGATATCTAGCACAGAATAATTCTTCCATTAATGTTACTTATTTATTATTTTAAAAACACATTTTTGTTTTATTTTTTATAATTTGTTACATTAAGGACTTCATATGGATGACTGATAGATAAATAGACAGAAACATCTAGAGATCTGGAAATATAGATATTAGAATTGAGGAAATTCTAACATGTACAGTTTAACCAAAGTTTGAGTTCGAGTACATGAGAATGGAAAGGTAAGGTTGAGTTCAGATCACAAAAGTCACTATATTTATGCCACATAAAAAGTGTTTGTATTTTACCCTATAGGAATTGGGAAGCCGTGGATGGATCTTAAGTAGAAGCATGACATGATCAGATTTATGATCTTAGACTACTCTGACTCCAGTGTAGAATATGGATTGGAGGGGAGAGACTGAAGATAGGTGCCAAGTAGGAAGCTGTTGAAGAGATCTGGGATAGAAATTATAATACCTAACCTCAGGCAGTGGTAGAGTATCAATGAGGGGATGGTTTTATGAAGGAATAACACTCCACGAGACTTGTTTGTTTTTTAAAGATTTATTTATTTATTTGGGGGGGGGAGAGGGAGAAAGAATCCCAAGCAGACTCCTGACATTGGGGGGAGAGTGCTTGATCTCAGGACCCTGAGATCATGACCTGAGCAAAACCAAGAGCCAGACACTTAACCAACTTCACCACCCAGATGCCCCCACAAGACTTGGTTTTTGATTGATTGGGCATAAATTGTGTTGGAGAAGTGTGAAAGAAGAGTGGAAGGACTCAGATCTGGAAGTCTCTTAACTCTTTCAATGCTCTTAACCATTTATCTAAGCCGTTTACTTTTCCTTGCTGCTGCCATTAGCTTGCACTAAGACCTCTTCCATGGCACAGGGGCTTGCTTTTTCAGTGTAATATCCTATGTATTCTGTTTGTCTCTATTATTATATTAAGGGGCTCTAAGTTGGAAGGGCAACTTTGTTCTTTTTTTCTATATCCAGAGATGCTCATTTATAGCAGCATTCTTGGAAGTTGGTCGTCCCTTATGCAGGAGCCTCCATGGCCCTTGGGTGGCCAGGGCACAGGCTCAAGGATTGAGGAAGGTGCCTAGAGCCCTCTGCTGCCTAATGTTGCAGTTCTCTGGGACTCACTTCTTGTCTTTGTGGGAAATCTCAAATATTGTATGATCCCAGCCACCCTGAGGGCTCTGCCCAGAGAATGCTCTTGGCTGAGCCTCTACACCTTCCATTTCTAAACTTTGTATATTTCAAGGGAAATCTGATCTGGGCTCTTCTGATTCATTTACACTTAAATCATCCAAAAACTCTGTTGTAAGAGTGGACTCAGCTCCAAAAATGTCTTATAAGCTTGGTTATAAAACTCCCGAAGATTTTGTGGGCTAGAATTATTTTACTCCCTTTTTCTTTGAAACAAGATGTTGTGACTTTGCCAAGAGTAAATGGATTTCCAACCTCAAAGAGGTTGTGTTTGGTTCAAGAGTCAGAAATCATGAAGCTCAAAGGTTCAAATACATCCTTTGGGAACTGGCAATAATGAACCCTAGGGGAATGGAATAGATGATAAATCTAAGAGTCTCTGGTAAAGGGATGACAAGGGGCATGCATTTTATCTTTTTGGCTCAGTGCCCAAAAACCTCAGAACTTTTGTCCTATGATTGGGGAAATGGGGCCATGAGACAGCACATTCCTACAAGGCACAAGCAAAATTAGGGGGAAAAAACCCAAAAAAACAAACAAACAAAAAAAAAAAAAAACACCTCTCATTTGGAACAAGTGCCTGCCAGTTTGCAGAGTTATTTTCACAGTTTTTCCACTCATTTAATCCTCCAACATCCCTGTTGGAACAGAGGAACAGAATGACGTTCAGAGGAAGTGAAGTGACGTATCAAAGGCCACAGAACTTATCTACAGCCAACTCAGGAATTCTCTTTAATTAACCTCAGACTGCAATAGGCTGGGAAGAAATAAGATGTAGCCACCTACCTTGAGGAGCTGACAGTTAAGAAGGGAACTATGACATGGTGTCTGTCACACTAAAATTTCCTAATAAAATAGAGTATATGAAGCAGAAATACCAATTATGTTCATGTTCTCTTAATTTTAAATTTACTTAGAAATTGTTTTACAGGGGAGGGGGTGATGGGTATTAAAGAGGGCACTTATTAAGTGGAGCACTGGGTGTTATAGGCAAACAATGAATCATGGAACACTACATCAAAAACTAATAATGTAATGTATGGTGATTAACATAACATAATAAAATTTAAAAAAACTAATGATGTAATGTATGGTGACTAACATAATAAAATAAAATTTAAAAAAAAAAGAAATTGCTTTCTACTCTCTTGCTCCTATTTCCTGACTTTTGTATTGACTCTCTCAGTCTGGCATAGTGGCAGGTACAAAATAGGCATTTGGGCAGTAGATGAATGAATAAGTTATTGAATAAATGCACAGAAACATAGGTGATATGTCACAGTGACTGACTTATTCTAGAACAGTGTTTTTCAAACTTCCCTTGTGATAAAAATTACTTGGAACACTAGTTAGATATACAGATTACCATACCTCTTCTCTAAAAATTCTGATTTAGCAGTTCTGGATTGGAATTTAAGAATGTGAATTTTGAGGAGCACCTAGGTGGCTCAGTTGGTTAAGCATCTGCCTTTGGCTCAGGTCATGATCCCAGGGTCCTGGAATCGAGCCCCACTGCTCAGTGGGGAGTCTGGTTCTCCCTCTGCTGCTCTCTCTCTCTCTGTCAAATAAATAAATAAAATCTTTAAAAAAAAGGAATGTGAACTTTGACAAGTTCACCAGATGATTCTAATTATCAGAAAAGTTGGGAAAACACTGGTCTAAAGAAGCCCCAGCTTCAATTTTACTTAACTGAGTTCAGTTTTTCCTGTCTCCAACCCAGTGAAGATTGAAATAGGGGCTCAGAGGAGGCTGCAAGTTTAAAAATGATATATAATGTCTCCTAATATGCATAGGTTCTCACAATTAACCATGAACTTTTACATGAATGTCAGAGATTATTGGTACTATAAGTACTCATGATTATCCATGTTTTTGTTTTTTTCCTGGGCATAAGTTTCCCAACTTCCCTTGCCCTTGGGTGCAGCCATATGACTGAGTTTGGTCAATATAGTATGAAGAGTAATGTGTATCATTTTGAAGTTTAACCCTAACAAACTTCCCTGTGCAACCCTCTCTCACTTTTCCTATCCAACATCTGAATGAAGAGTACTCCAAGTACCAAGCATAGTGTAGAGCTACAAGATGGAATGAGTCTGGAACCCCTTAATGACTATGTAGAGCAAAGTCCCCACTAAACTGCATTAGATTGAAAATAAGTGGGAAAAAAAGTATTGTTTTAAGCAACACAGTTTTTAAAGTTTTTGTAGTTTCTTGTTAGAGTAATTGATCTACCTGGACTAATACAATATCTGTCACCTCAATGAACATTCTCTCAAATGAGTTTCATTGCAATCTTGTGACATAGAGATATCATTCCCATTTCATAGACAAGAAAACTGAGTCTCAAGAAAGAGGTTTTTGCTTACCAAAGATGCTTAGCTAAAAACAGTACAACTGGATTAAAAAACAGTTTGCCTGCCATGTGTTTGGTTTTATAAGGAATGTCATTCAAATCAAACTTATCCCAAATTGACTGGGATAAGCGATGAAAATGATAAAAACTATTGAAATCCCATATTTTCTTTAGAGCAATGGTCCAATGAAATCTCCACAAAGATCTCTTAAATGTCCACTGCTAAGAATTATCTTTGGCTGGGGCGCCTGGGTGGCTCAGTTGGTTAAGCGACTGCCTTCGGCTCAGGTCATGATCCTGGAGTCCCTGGATCGAGTCCCGCATCGGGCTCCCTGCTCGGCAGGGAGCCTGCTTCTCCCTCTGACCCTCCCCCCTCTCATGTGCTCTCTCTCTCTCTCTCATTCTGTCTCAAATAAATAAAATCAATAAAAAAATAAAAAAATAAAAAATAAAAAAAAGAATTATCTTTGGCTTCATTGAAGCCCTGTGGGAAGTTTGTTCATGCATCTCTTATGGCATGCTTCTATTTTATTCTTTCTCCAAATTTTTATTTAAATTCTAGTTAGTTAACATACAGTGCAATATTAATTTCAGGTGTAGATTTTAGTGATTCATCACTTACATACAACACCCAGTGCTTATCACAAGTGCCCTCCTTAAAACCCATCCCCTAACCCATCCCCCCTGCCCAGCTCCTCTCCAGCAACCTCTTAGAGCATGTTTGATATTTCCTTTGTTTTACATTTATTTTTCTATTTCTTTCAAACTTATACTCATTATTCTCCATACTTTACCAGAATATGAACATCCCAAAGGTTAAAATGTGTCTTACTCATCTTTCTGTACAATTTCCAGTTTAGTGTCAGGCATAGTAGAGTCATCTTTCCAATATGTGTAGAGTGTGAATATGTGTGTATGTTGCTATGTGCTTGTGTGGATGTGAGAATGTATGCATTTTAGAGGTATATAGATCTTGATGGGGGTGAGTGTGCATCTGTGCATGTTAGAAAACTGTGGAGCTAAGTGTATGTATGCATGTCTGTGTGTGTATTGGGAAGATGCAAATCTGTACGTGTGCTTGGAGACAAGGGTTGGAAAATTTTTGCCCTGGGCCTGGGTAGGAAGGAGACTGTGCTTGCTGAAATAATTCTTTGACAAAATCAAATAATTTTATGGTTGCTGCTCAGCACTGAAAGTACCAAAGGCCAGCTCTAAAGCCATTTCCAAAGTCTGTTGGTGCTCTCCCACAGGGAAATGGGTCACAAAGCCAGGGATCAACAAAAATGAAGTCAGCAAAGTTCACATTTAAAGCCCTTACATTCCCTTTCTGTGACATTTTCTGTGCCCTCACTTTCTAGACCCAGCTCCTAGGACCCTCAAGTTGAAGCAGGTATCCTGGAAATAAGGAAGCTGTCTAATAAGTAGGGTTGGACAGACAGAAACCCAAGGCATTGCTTGCAAAACTGAAGACTTTCAGCTTCTTTTTGGCTGTTACTAATTTCCTGCTGCCACCACTCATATGCTCCAGGAGCATCTGTAACGTTTGTAAAACCTCTGACCTCCGAGATATAGAGCAATTGTCCTAGGAAGATAGATGCAACCTGATAGGAACTCTCTTTTTTTGCTTCACAAAATCTATAAATCTACTTGCAACTGGAAAGTTTTCTTATATCATCAAAGGCTAATTTTTCTACTTGTATTTTGGACCTTAGTCCTTCCAAACTTACCAAAGATGTCACATATTCAGTTTTTACCTATGCACCAGTATCCACCCATTTGCTCAAGACAAAATATTAAAAGCCATCCTTACTCTCTTTTTCTCATTTCCCACATCAAGCCCATTAGTAAGTCCTGCTGATTCTACCTCCAAATACAGAGTTCTAATGAGTCCATTTCTCTTTATACTCATCATCATCATCATCTCTTATCAGGAATACTGCAATGGCTTTCTTCCTCATTTTATTCTTTCCCACTTCCCCAACTACATCTATTCTCAACAGAACAGCTGTAATGCAAATGTCACTCTCTCACTTTACCCATTTCAAAAGTATCTCATGTTCAAAATAAAGTCCAAATTCCTACCAAGGCATATAGAGACCTCTATGACCTTGACTTTGTTCTACTTCTCAAACCTCTTCTTATCCCACTCTTTCTCTCATTGACTATGCTCCAGTCAAACTGGTCTCCTGATATTTTAGACTATTTTCTCTATTAAACATTTACCCTTGATGTCTCCTATGCTTGGAATCCCTTTCCTCCACAGTTTAGCATGGTTGGATTCTTTTTATCCTATAAGTCTCTGCTTATAACTACCTCCGCATGTAAGGCTTCCTGGGCAACCTATCTAAAATGTCAGTCTCAAATCCCCACTATCACTATCTCTCACATCTTTGTTTATTTTCTTAATAGCACTTGTGACCTGCACATTTATTATTTTGCTTATTTCTCTATTTGTTTAATATCCGATTTCTTTTACTAGACTATAAGCTCCACATGAGCAGGGACTTTATCTGTCCCATTCACTGTTGTATACATAGCATCTAATACAATGTTTAGTGCATAGTAAATGCTCAATAATTATTATCTTTTAATAATTTGTAGGTGCTGTCTTCAAAAGTATCTGGATTCTTAGCAAAAAAAAAAAAAAAATCTCTCAGATAATGGGAACAGCTTCTCCATAGCAGCTAGGTTATTGAACATTTTTTGTTACCCCAAATACCTTAATGAATAAAGTCTTTATTTCAAATATATGCAGAGAAAGTCTGACAAATGAAATTATCTTCAGTTCCTTATGTTTAGAAGTTTCACTGCAATATATTTAGAATCTTTCCAGGTCTTGCTTTTGTCCTCACACCAGCTCATGACCTTCCCGATGGCAATCTATCTTATTCTCCCACTCACAAATACTTTCTTGAAAAAGAATCTGTATTTCCTGGAAATAGAGCACCCCATCAGTGATCCCTTCACCCTTTATGTCCTTATATCTTCCCTAATGATACAAGCCCTACAACACCTAGTTCCACACTAACCCTGCTTTCTGGGAAGATACAATGATTACCAAACTCCAAGCCATAATAGATGCCATACTTTTCTCCTTTCTGTTTTCTGGCTCTAACTCTTCACCTGTAACATTATCCAGAGATGAGTATTTCTGAAGCTGGTCTCAATGATGCATCAGCAAGGGGGCAGTGGGTGACAGTATGAGGTATTCATTGGGAAGCACAGATTTGACAGTGTGATGAGAGGTACCTTTCTCTGATAGAGCAGAGGCCAGAGATGAATAAAAAGATTAGAAAAAAAAAAAAAGCAGAGAAGATTGTTTTTTGACATCCAAGGGAGGAGATTGGCCAAATAAGTTCCTTTCAATCACACTGTACCTTGCCAATCATGGAGTCAGAGAAACTTAGTAATTGACTGGAAAATTTTGCAGTTTGAATCAGAGGAGAAGGAGTGAGGTGTTATTTAGTATCAGGATATCTTCAGTAGAACATGGAAGGAGGAAGTCTGGATAGAAGATAAATTTGCATTTTCTGACACCTCTCATGTACACAGACCTTTGTCCAAAAGCTCCCCCATCATTTATCTCACTAATTTCACCCAAATGCCTTGAAAGAGGTTACAAAGGATCATTGTTCTATTATAGTAGGATATGCCTGGAGGGCTCAACTTCCTCACTCTAATTTCTTGATTAACCTTCAAGCGAAACTCGGGTAGAGACACCCCAATTAATGGCCGGTCAGCTAATCTATTAGGGAAATAGTTATGATTAGCTTCATTTTTAAGATAGATAAATGAATATTGGTGAGGTGACTTGATTTGCTTTAAGATATCCAATCAATTATTGATAGGGTCCCATTCCAATATTCTCCCCTCCACACCTCCAGGCTCCCTCTCTGGGCAGAATTAGTACCCAGAGCTTACTGGAGGGTATACAAAGGAGAAGGGTTCCAAGAACACCTGAGTGAACATAAAGTAGCACCAAGTAAGCAGTCTGACAGATGTGCCCATGTCAGTAAAGAAGTCTAATTTGATTACTTGCACCCCAAGCCCACTCTGCCACAGGCCAAATGGCCCTTACACTTGGATTTAATTGAAAAAGGGGATCTAAAACTCAGAATCAAGCAACCAATTACCACACAGTGTTTCTCTTTGTTTTTAGAGATTTCGTTTAATATAATATTTGTCATCCCAAAGGTTTCTTCGCTTTGTAATGCATCCCTTTCACCCTTCCCTCATCCCAACTCCTCACTTTACAGCCATCCTCATATTAATTACTAAGTTGCTTTCTTCATAAATTAGTTTGCATTTTCTAAAATTTTAAATCAATGTCATCATTATAATTTGTAATATATTTGTCTGGCTTCTTTCAATCAACAAAATTATTTTGAGATAAATTTATATGGTAGTGTGGATCTATAGTTCATTTCTTTTAATTGCTGAGTAGTGTTCCATTGCGTGGAACACATGATACAATGTGTTCACGATTTTTTTCCCATGGACAATTCTACCAAACATTTTTTTAAGTTTTTATTTAAAATCCAGTTAGCATACAGTGTAATACTAGTTTCAGGTGTACAATATATATTCAACACTTCAATACACCAGGTGCTCATCACAACAAGAGCACTCCTTAATCCCTGTCACCTGTTTAACACATCCCCCCACCTACCACCACCCTGGTAACCATCAGTTTGTTCTCTACAGTTAAGAGTCTGTTTCTTGGTTTGCCTCTCTCTCTTTTGTTTTCCCTTTGTACATTTTTGTTTCTTAAATTCCACATATGAGTGAAATCATATGGTATTTGTCTTTCACTGACTCATTTTGCTTAGCATAATATTCTCTAGCTCT
The DNA here is from genome assembly GCF_964656455.1 of Halichoerus grypus. Lineage (NCBI taxonomy): Eukaryota > Metazoa > Chordata > Mammalia > Carnivora > Phocidae > Halichoerus > Halichoerus grypus. Next base: position 74,750,106 of record NC_135727.1, on the reverse strand, counting down.
ATCCATGTCATTGCAAATGGCAAGATTTTCCGTAATTTGGCTATTGTAGATAATTCTGCTATAAACATTGGGGTGCATTTATCCCTTTGAATTAGTATTTTTGTATTCTTTGGAAAAAGTTATGGAGGTTTTTTAAAAAGTTGAAAATAAAACTAACCTACAATACAACAATTGAACTACTAGGTATTTAACCATTGATTGACTTTTTAAAGGTGAACCAAACTTGCATACCAGGAATGCATCATACTTGTTCACATTGTTGGATGTTGGCTGCTAATATTTTGTTTTGCAAAATATTGTGTCTATGTTCATGAGAGATACTGGCTTTTTTTAATATATTATGTGTCTGGCTTTGGTAAAAGGTAATGTTGGTCTCATAAAATAAGTTGTAAAGTGTTCACTTCTATTTTCTGGAAGAAAATATGGAAAGCTGTTGCTAATTCTTTTTCAATGCTTGGTAATAGTTGTGCAGTGAAACCATATAGGTCAGGTGACTTCTTTTTTGGAGGTTTTAAATTATGAGTTCTATTTCTTTATGGTTATAAAACAATTGAGAATACCTATTTCATCTCGGTTGAGATTTGGTAGTTTGTGGTTTTCAAGGTATTGCTCCATTTCTTTTAAGTTGTTAAATCAGTGTTACCTTGTTTGTAGTATTCCTTAATATCCTTTTAATGGCTGGAAGATCTATGGCAATATTTTCTCTTTTATTCCTAATGTTGGTGATTTGGTCTTCTATATCATATTTCTCAGTCTTATAGAAGTTTAGTTATTTTACTGATTTTTAAAAGAAACCTTTTGCATCATTAATTTTCTCTATTGTTTTTTGTACTTAAATTACATTAATTTGTTCTCTTTAACACTTCCTTTGTTCTGATTCCTTTGGAATCAGTTTTCTCTTTTATTCTGGTTTCTTGAGTTAGGAACGTAGATCATTGCTTTGAGATTTTACCTTGTTTCTAGTGTAAGAATTTAGATTTACAAATTTTCCCTTCAGCACTGTTTTATGTGCATCACACGTATTTTGTTATGTTACATTTTTGTTTCCAATCAGTTCAATATATTTATTTTCATTGAGACTTTCTCTCTCACCTATGGATGGAGTAGAAGTATGTTGTTTAATTTATATGAGTTTAGGTGTTTTCCTATATTCTTTCTGTCATTAACATCTAGTGTGAGTTGACAGTGTTCAGAGAACATATTTTGTATGATTTTAATTCTTGTGAATCTTTTTTTTTATGTTCAGTTATCCAACATATAGTACATCATTAGCTTTTGATGTAGTGTTCAGTGATTCCTTAGTTGCGTATAACACTCAGTACTCATCCCAACATGTGCCCTCAATATGCATCACCTGGTTACCCCATCCCCTCACCCCCTCCCTTTTGTAACCCTCAGTTTGTTTCCCAGAGTCCAGAGTCTTTCATGGTTTTTCTCCCTCTCTGATTACCCTCCCCTTCAGTTTTCCCTCCCCCTATGGTCCTCCGTGCTATTCCTTATGTTCCACATATGAGTGAAACCATATGATAATTGTCTTTTTCTGCTTGACTTATTTCACTTAGCATAATCCCCTCCAGTTCCATTCATGTCGACACAAATGGTAGGTATTCATCCTTTCTGACAGCTGAGTAATATTCCATTGTATATAAGAACCACATTTTCTTTATCCATTCATCTGTTGAAGGACATCTTGGCTCCTTCCAGAGTTTGGTTATTGTGGACATTGCTGCTATGAACATTGGGGTGCATGTGCCCCTTCTTGCCACTACATCTGTAACTTTGGGGTTAATACCCAGTAGTGCAATTGCTGGGTCATAAGGTAGCTCTATTTTTAATATCTTGAGGAACCTCCATACGGTTTTCCAGAGTGGCTGTACCAGCTTGCATTCCCACCAACAGTGTAACAGGGTTCCCCTTTCTTCACATCCTTGCCAGCATTTGTTATTTCCTGTCTTATTAACTTTTGACATTCTAACTAGTGTAAAGTGGTATCTCATTGTGGTTTTGATTTGTATTTCCCTGATGGCTAGTGATGTTGAACATTTTTTCAAGTGACTGTTGGCCATTTCTATGAACCTTTAAGATTTGTTTTATTCTGCAAAATGTGGTCTATCTATTCCATAGACACTTGGAAAAAAACATATTCTGCTCGTGTTGAGTGGAGTTTTCTATATATACATCAATTATATTCTAATTGTAAGTTGTGTTCTTTGTTAATTAACAAAGACATCCTTGATGTCTTTCTGTCCAGAAGTTCTACCAGTTGCCAAGAGGGTATGTGAAGTTACCAACTGTAATTGTAGATTTTTCTATTTCTCTTTTCAAATACATCAGATGTAAGTTTGTTCATTTTAAGGTTCTGTTGTTTGGTGTGCACACATTTTATTATTGTTATATCTGTCTGATAACTGATGATTTTACCATTTTTTGAGATTACACAATGCTCTTCTTTGTTTTTAGTCATTTTCTTTCCTTGAAGTTATTTTATTAAGTATTAATTTAGCTAACCTCGTTTTTTTATGACTAATGTTTGTTTGGTATAACTCATTTCATACTTTTATGTTCAAATTACCTATACCTTTTTTTAAAGTGTGTTTCCTGTAAACATACTTGAGTATTGTTAAAATTTTACTCTGCCAGTCTATCTTTTGATTAGTCTACTTAGACCATTTGCATTTAAGGGAATTATTGATGTATTTGAACATTAATATTTCCTTTTTTTACCTTTTTCCTGTTTCTTTCCTTTATTTCTCATTCTTTTCTTTCTCTTTTCTTCCTCTCCTGTGGATTAAACTTTTTTTTAATTTTTGCCTTTTTTTACGTGTCAACACTTTATATAGTATTGTTCTAGATCATGCCAGACTTCTGTATTAACAAATATTAACATTTTACCACTATGAGTAATGTGTAGAAAGCTTACCCACTACTAATTACCATTGTGTTGAGTATCAGGTGATGTAATTTTTGTTCTAATCATCAATTATATAAAAACTCATGAAGCAAAGAATAATCTATTGCCTATACCCAAATCTATGCTTTTTCTATGTTGCTTCTTTTTTCCCAATGTTATAGGATTCTTTTCTTAAAAAAATAATCTCCTTTATGTTTGCAGAACTTCTTTTAGCCAGTCTTTAAGAATAGGTCTGCTAGTGTCAAATTCTTCTGATTTTTCTTTGTCTGAGTTTGTCTTTGTTTATATTTTATTCCTCAAGGATAGAATTTATGACTGAGAGGTTTTTTTTTTCTTTCATCACTTGAAAACGCTATTCATTTCTCTCTGGCCTCCATGATTTCAAATAAGAAATCCACTGTTTTTAATATTGGCTTTTCTATATAGGTAATGACTCATTTTTGTCTAGGTGCTTTAAAATTGTTTTTCTTTTTCTTTAGTTTTCAGGAGTTTATGATGTGTCTTGTGATGGATTTATTTGTGTTTCTTATGTTTGTGTTCTCTCATTATCTTGCATTTGTAAGTCTGTCATTTTATTATTTGTTTCTTCTTTCCTATTTCTTTATTGAGATTTTCTATTTTTTTTTCTTTTCTTCAAGAGAATTATTAATTTTCATTTATGATGGCTGGTTTAAAATCCTTGTAAAATAATTTTAACATGTGTTTCACCTTTAGGCTGGCATCTATTGGTTGAATTTTCTCATTCAAGTTATGATTATTTTTTTGGTGTTTTTTCCCCATGGTTTTATTTATATTCCAGCTAGTTAACATATAGTGCAGCATTGTTTCGGGTATAGAATTTAGTTATTCATCACTTACATATAACACCTGGTGTGAATCACAACAAGTACCCACCTTAATAACCATTGCTTTTTTAATCCATCACCCCCCCACTCACCCATGACCCCCTGGTAACCATTAGTTTGTTCTCTATAGTTAAGAGTCTGTTTCTTGGTTTGTCTTTCTTTATTTCTCCTATGTTGATTTCTTAAAATCTTATTAATTTTATTTTTGTATTCTTTGTTAAATTATTTATTTAAATTTTACTTAGTTAACTACAGTGCAATATGGGTTTCTGGAGTAGAATTCAGTGATTCATCACTTGCATAAAATACCCAGTGCTCATCATGACAAGTGCCCTCCTTAATACCCTTCACCCATTTAGCCCTTTTCCCCAACCACCACCCTCTATCAAACCTAAGTTTGGAGGGGAAGAAAAGACGGCAGAGGAGTAGGGGACCCTATTTCAACTGGTCTCCAGAATTGAGCTGGATATCTACCAGACCACTCTGAGCACCCACAAAATCAGCCTGAGATGTAAGAAAATAGATCTGGATCTCTACAAACAGAATATCACGGGCGGTTGGTTTCGAGGTACAAAACGGGGAGCCATGATTCAGTGGGCAGATATCGGAGGATAAATGGCAGCGGGAGGGAGCCTGGCCATGGGGATCCTACACCACAGGTGAGCACGCTGGGGATGGGGCACAGACTCGCAGACTGGTAGTGGTGGGGAAAGGAATTTAGGGCAGCCCCCGGACAGAAATCCAGAGCGGCGGGGTTGCGCTTGCAAACTGGGAGCAGCTGGTGGTTTTAGAAGCACAAAGGGCAGAGGGGGCACCTGGGTGGCTCAGTCGTTAAGTGTCTGCCTTCAGCTCAGGTCATGTTCCCAGGGTCCTGGGATCGAGCCCTGCATCGGGCTCCCTGCTCTGTGAGAAGACTGCTTCTCCCTCTCCCGCTCCCCCTGCTGTGTTCCCTCTCTCACTGTGTCTCCCTCTGTCAAGTAAATAAATAAAGTCCTTAAAAATAAAAAAAAAGGAAGCACAAAGGGCAGAGATGTGCCCGACCTGGACCCAGGACTGGGAGCGCTGTGGAGGGGTGCACACCCAAGGACGCTGCAGATTATAGCAGTACAAACAGAAACGGAGACAGTGTGGCCTGGAGAGCTCACTGAAGAACGGACTGTGATCTCTACTCTGAGACAGAGGGTTGGAAACAGTCTCTTCGGCTCTGACTCTCAGAAGAGACGCAGAAAGCCACCAGGGAAAGCCTCCATAGAACAAAAGCCCCCAAAAACTGATTCCCATTGAGCCCATTCCCCACCACGGGGGGGGGGGCAGGGCAACTCTGCTCAAACAGGGTTGCCTGAGTAACAGCACAGCAGGCCCCTCCCCCAGAAGACAGGCTGGGAAAACAAGAGGACAGCAACCTTAAGGTCCCTAGAAAACAGGTGCATCTTGCTTGGGTTGTGGTCAATAATTTGGACTCTATACATTCGGTCAACCACCCATCAACAGAATGATTAGGAGGAGGAACCCCCAAATTAGAAAAGCCTCAGAGATTATGACTTATGCTACAAATTTACAAATGGATGCAGATATAACCAAGATGTCGCAGATGGAATTCAGGCTAGCAATTGTGAAGACCATAGCTAGAATGGAGAAATGAATTAATGGCAACATAGAGTCTCTAAGGGCAAAAATGAAAGCTGAATTGGCAGAACTTAAAAATGCTATCAATGAGATCCAATCTAATCTAGATAATCTAAGAGCTAGGGTAAGTGAGAAGAACAATAAGTGACCTGGAAGACAATTAAAGATAAAAAGGGAAAAGAGGAGGCCAAGGAAGAACAACTCAGAATCCATGAAAATAGAATCAGAGAAATAAGTGACACCATGAAGCGTTCCAATGTCAGAATAATTGGAATCCCGGAGGGAGTGGAGAGAAAGAGAGGACTAGAAGATGTATTTGAGCAAACCGTAGCTGAGAACTTCCCTAATCTGGGGAATGAAACAAACATTCGAGTCCTAGAGGCAGAGAGGACCCTTCCCAAGATCAAGGAAAACAGGCCAACACCTCGGCATGTAATGGTAAAACTTGCAAATCTTAGAACCAAGGAAACCATCTTAAGGACAGTTAGGGGGAAGAGATTCCTTATGTACAGAGGGAAGAACATCAGAATCACGTCAGACCTATCCAGAGAGACCTGGCAAGCCAAAAAGGCCTGGGAAGACATATTCGGGGTACTAAACGGGAAGAACATGCAGCCAAGAATACTTTGTCTGGCAAGGCTGTGATTTAGAATGGATGGAGAGATGCAGAGCTTCCAAGGCCGGCAGAAACTGAAAGACTATGTGACCACTAAGCCGGCCCTGCAAGAAATATTAAGGGGGGTTCTAAAAAAGGAGAAAGACCCCAAGACTGATATACAACAGAAATTTACAGGGACAATCTATAAAAACAATGTCTTCACAGGCAACATGATGACAAATAATTCATATCTTTCAATAATCACTCTCAACGTGAATGGCCTAAATGCTCCCATAAAAGGGCACAGGGATGCAGATTGGATTAAAAGACAGGACCCATTCATATGCTGTCTACAAAAGACTCATGTTGAACCTAAAGATACATCCAGACTGAAAGTGAAGGGATGGAGATCCATCTTCCATGCTAGTGGACCTCAAAAGAAAGCTGGGGTAGCAATTCTTATATCAGACAAATTAGATTTTAAACTAAAGTCTGTAATTAGAGACACAGAAGGACACTATATCACTCTTAAAGGGTCCATCCAACAAGAAGATCTAACAATTGTAAATATCTATGCCCCCAAGATGGGAGCAACCATCGACATAAGCCAACTGTTCACCAAAATAGTCATATTGATAACAATACATTAATTGTAGGAGACCTCAATACTCCACTCTCAGCAATGGGCAGATCATCTAAGCAGAAAATCAACAAGGAAACAAGAGCTTTGAATGAGACACTGGACCAGATGGACCTCATAAATATATACAGAACATTCCACCCTAAAACAACAGAATACTCATTCTTCTCGAGTGCACATAGACTTTCTCCAGAATAGACCACATACTGGGTCACAAATCAGGTCTCAACCAATACCAAAAGATTGAGATTATTCCTTGCATATCCTCAGACCACAATGCTTTAAAACTGGAAGTCAATTACAAGAAAAAATTTGGCAGAAATTCAAACACTTGGAAGCTAAAGACCACTCTGATCAAGAATGTTTGGGTCAACCAGGAAATCAAAGAAGAACTTAAAGAATTCATAGAAATAAATGAGAACGAAAACACATCAGTCCAAAACCTATGGGATACGGCAAAGGTGGTCCTAAGGGGGAAATACATACCCATCCAAGCCTCACTCAAAAAAAATAGAAAAACCCCAAATTCACCAACTAACTCTACACCTTAAAGAACTAGAGAAAAAGCAACAAACGATGCCTAAGCCACATATTAGAAGAGAAATAATTAAGATTAGAGCAGAGATCAATGAATTAGAAACCAGAAACACAGTAGATCAGATCAACAAAACTAAAAGTTGGTTCTTTGAAAGAATTAATAAGATCGATAAACCACTGGCCAGACTTATCCGAAAGAAAAGAGAAAGGACCCAAATTAATAATATTATGAATGAAAGGGGAGACATCACGACTAACACCAAGGAAATAGAAACAATTATCAGAAATTATTATCAACAACTATATGCCAATAAACTGAGCAATCTGGATGAGATGGATGCCTTCCTGGAATCCTATAAGCTGCCAAGACTGAAACAGGAAGAAATTAACAACTTGAATAGGCCAATAACCGTAACAAGATTGAAGCACTGATCAAAAACCTCCCAAAAAACAAGAGTCCAGGGCCTGACGGATTCCCTGGGGAATTCTACTAAACATTCAAAGAAGAAATAATACCTATTCTCCTGAAGCTGTTTCAGAAAATAGAAATAGAAGGAAAACTTCCAAACTCATTCTATGAGGCCAGCTTTAACTTAATCCCCAAAGCAGGCAAAGACCCCATCAAAAAGGAGAATTTCAGACCAATATCCCTGATGAATATGGATTCCAAAATCCTCAACAAAATCCTAGCTAATAGGATCCAGCAATACATTAAAAGGATCATCCACCACGACCAAGTGGGATTTATCCCCGGGATGCAAGGGTGGTTCAACATTCGAAAATCAATCAATGTGACAGATCACATTAATAAGAGGAGGGAGAAGAACCATATGGTCCTCTCAATTGATGCAGAAAAAGCATTCGACAAAATACAACATCCTTTCCTGATTAAAACTCTTCAGAGTATAGGGATAGAGGGAACATTCCTCAAGTTCATAAAATCCATCTATGAAAAACCCACAGTGATTATCATCCTCAATGGGGAAAAGCTGAGAGCCTTTCCCTTAAGATCAGGAACACGTCAAGGATGCCCACTCTCGCCACTATTGTTCAGCATAGTGCTAGAAATCCTAGCAACAGCAATCAGACAAAAAAGAAGTCAAAGGTATTCAAATTGGCAAAGAAGAAGTCACTCTCTTTTCACAGATGACATGATACTTTATGTGGAAAACCCAAAAGACTTCACCCCTGAATTACTAGAACTCATACAGCAATTCATTAATGTGTCAGGATACAAAATCAATGCACAGAAATCAGTTGCTTTCTTATACCCTAACAACGCAACTGTAGAAAGAGAAATTAGAGAAATGACTCCATGTACAATAGAACCAAAAACCATAAGATACCTCAGAATAAACCTAACCAAAGAGGTAAAGGATCTATACTCTAGAAACTACCGAACACTCATGAAAGAAATTGAAGAAGACTCAAAAGATCGAAAAACATTCCATGTTCACGGATCGGAAGAATAAACATTGTTAAAATGTCTATGCTACCCAGAGCAATCTATACCTTCAATGCCATCCTGATCAAAATTCCAATGACAGTTTTCAAAGTGCTGGTACAAACAATCCTAAAATTTGTATGGAATCAGAAAAGACCCCAAATCGCCAAGGAAATGTTGAAAAAGAAAAACAAAGCTGGGGGTATCACTTTGCCCAATTCAAGCTATATTACAAATCTGTGATGACCAAAACAGCATGGTACTGGCACAAAAACAGACATCTAGACCAATGGAACAGAATATAGAATCCAGATATGGACCCTCAACTCTATGGTCAGATAATCTTTGACAAAGCAGGAAAAAACATGCAATGGAAAAAAGACAGTCTCTTCAATAAATAGTGCTGGGAAAATTGGACAGCCACATGCAGAAGAATGAAACTCGACCATTCTCTAACACCATTCACAAAGATAAACTCAAAATGGATGAAAGACCTCAATGTGAGACAGGAATCCATCAAAATCCTAGAGGAGAACATAGGCAGTAACCTCTTTGACATCGCCCACAGCAACTTCTTTCAAGATTCATCTCCAAAGGCTAGTGAAATAAAAGCAAAAATGAACTTTTGGGACTTCATCAACATAAAAAGCTTCTGCACAGCAAAGGAAACAGTCAACAAAACAAAGAGGCAACCCACAGAATGGGAGAAGATATTTGCAAATGACAGTACAGATAAAGGGCTGGTATCCAAGATCTATAAAGAACTTCTCAAACTCAACAACCAAAAAACAAATAATCAAGTCAAAAAGTGGGCAGAAGATGTGAAAAGACACCTCTCTGAAGAAGACATACAAATGGCTAACAGACACATGAAAAAATGTTCATCGTCATTAGCCATCAGGGAAATTCAAATCAAAACCACATTGAGATACCACCTTACACCACTTAGAATGGCAAAAATGGACAGGGAGAGAAACAACAATGTTGGAGAGGTTGTGGAGAAAGGGGAACCTCTTACACGGGTTCTTACATGGGTGGGAATGCAAGTTGCTACAGCCACTTTGGAAAACAGTGTGGAGGTGCCTCAGAAATTTAAAAATAGAGCTACCCTATGACCCAGCAATTGCACTCCTGGGTATTTACCCCAAAGACACAGATGTAGTGAAAAGAAGGACCATATGCACCCCAATGTTCATAGCAGCAATGTCCGCAATAGCCAAACTGTGGAAAGAGCCGAGATGCCCTTCCAAAGATGAATGGATCAAGAAGATGTGGTCCATATATACAATGGAATATTACTCAGCCGTCAGAAAGGAGGAATACCCAACTTTTACATCAACATGGATGGGACTGGAGGAGATTATGCTAAGTGAAATAAGTCAAGCAGAGAAAGTCAATTATCATATGGTTTCACTTATTTGTGGAACATAAGGAATAGCATAGAGGACATTAGGAGAAGGAAGGGAAAAATGAAGGGGGGGAAATCGGAGGGAGAGATGAACCATGAGAGACTATGGACTCTGAGAAACAAACAAGGTTTTAGAGGGGAGCGGGGAGGAGGGATTGGTTAGCCCAGTGATGGGTATTAAGGAGGGCACGTACTGCATGGAGCACTGGGTGTTACACGAAAACAATGGATCATGGATCACCACATCAAAAACTAATGATGTATTGTATGGTGACTTACATAACATAATAAAATTTAAAAAAATAATAAATAAATAAATAAATAAATAAATAAACCTTCAGTTTGTTCTCTATCATTAAGAGTCTCTTTTGCTTTATTTTCCTCTCTCCTCCCCCACTTCCCATATGGTCATCTGTTTTCTTTCTTAAATTCCACATAAGAAAGAGATCATATGGTATTTGTCTTTTTCTTTTTGACTTATTACCCTTAGCATAATACACTCTAGCTCCATCCATGTCATTGCAAATGGCAAGATTTCATTCTTTTTGATGGCTGGGTATATATATATATATATATATATATATATATATATATATATATATACCACATCTTCTTTATCCATTCATCAATCAGTGGACATTTGGGTTGTTTCCATAGTTTTGCTTTTGTTGATAATATTGCTATAAACATCGGGGTACATGTACCCCTTCAAAACTACCTTTGTATCCTTTGGGGAAATACTTCGTAGTGTAATTCCTATGTCATAGATTAGTTCTATTTTTAAGTCTTTGAGGAACCTCCATACTGTTCTCCAGAATGGCTGTGCCAATTTGCTTTCCCACCAGCAGTGTAAGAGAGTTCCCCTTTCTCCATCTTTACCAAAACCTGTTGTTACTTGTGTTAATTTTAGCCATTCTGACAGGTGTGAAGTGGTATCTCATCATGGTTTTTTTTTTTTTTTTTTTTTTTGTATTTCCCTGATGATGAGTGATGTTGAGCATCTTTTCATGTGTCTGTTAGCTATCTGATGTCTTCTTTAGAAAAGTGTCTGTTCATGTATTCTGCCCATTTCTTAACTGGATTATTTGTTTTTTGGGTGTTGAATTTGATAAGTTGTTTATAAATTTTGGATACTAAACCTTTATCCACTATGTCATTTGCAAATATCTTCTCCAATTCTGTAGGCTGCCTTTTAGTTGATTGGTTCCTTTGCTTTGTAGAAGCTTTTTATCCTGATGAAATCCCAGTAGCTTATTTTTGCTTTTGTTCCCATTGCCTCTGGTGGAGTGTCTAGTTAGAAGTTGCTATGGCTGAGGTCAAAGAGGTTTCTGCCTGCATTCTCCCCTAGGATTTTGATGGTTTCCTGTCTCATATTTAGGTCTTTCATCCAGTTTGACTTTATTCTTGTGTATGTTGTAAGAAAGTGGTCCAGTTTCATTCTTTTGCATGTTGCTCTCCAGTTTTCCCAACACCATTTGTTGAAGAGATTTTTTTCCATTGGATATTCATTCTTAGTTTGTCAAAGATTAGTTGACCATATAGTTGTGGGTCCAATTCCGGGTTGTCTATTTTGTTCTATTAATCTATGTGTTTATTTTTGTGCCAGTATCATACTGTCTGGATGATTGCAGCTTTGTAATATACCTTGAAATCCAGAATCATGATGCCTCCAGTTTTGTTATTCTTTTTCAGGATTGCTTTGGCTATTTGGGGTCTTTTGTGGTTTCATACCAATTTCAAAATTGTTCTAGCTCTGTGAAAAATGCTGGTTTTATTTTTATAGGGATTGCATTCAATATGTGTATTGCTTTGGGTAGTACAGGCATTTTAACAATGTTTGTTCTTCCAATACATGAGCATGGAATGCTTTTCCATTTCTTTGTGTCCTCTTCAATTTCATGAATGTTCTATAGTTTTGAGAATACTTATCTATTACCTCTTTAGTTAGATTTATTCCTAGGTATCTTTTTGTTTTTGGTGCAATTGCAAATGGGATCGATTCCTTGATTTCTTTTTCTGCTGCTTCATTATAGAAGTGTATAGAAATATAACAGATTTCTGCACATTGATTTTATATACTGGAACTTTGCTGAATTCATGTATTCTAGCAATTTTTTTGGTGGGGTCTTTTGGGTTTTCTAAATAGAGAAACATATTATCTGCAAATACTGAAAGTTTAACTTTATCCTTGCCAATTTGGACGCCTTTTATTTATTTTTGTTGTATGATTCCTGAGGCTAAGTCTTCCAGAGCTGTAACTAGTAATGGTGAGAGTGAACATCCCTGTCTTGTTCCTGACCATAAGAGAAAAGCTCTCAGTTTTCCCCATTGAGGATGATATTAGCTGTGGGTCTTTTGTATATGGTCTTTATGATTTTGAGGTATGTTTCATCTATACCTACTTTGTTGAGGGTTTTTATCAAGTACAAATATTCTTTTTTTTTTTCAAAATCGTTTTCTGCATCTATTGTGAGGATCATATGGTTCTTATTATTTATTTTATTAATGTGGTGTTTCATGTTGATTTATTTCCAAGTATTAAACACCCCTGCAGCCCAGGAATAAATCCCACTTGATTGTGGTGAATAATTCTTTTAATGTACTGTTGGATTCAATTTTATGCTATCTTGTTGAGAATTTTTGCATCCATGTTCATCAGGGATATTGGCCTGTGATTCTTCTTTTTAGTGGGGTCATTGGTTTTGGAGTCAAGTTAATTCTGGATTCATAGAATGAGTTTGAAAGTTTTCCTTCCATTTGTTATCTTTGAGAAGAATAAGTATTAACTCTTCATTAAATGTCTGGTAGAATTCCCTCTAGGAAGCCATCTGGACCAGAACTTTGGTTTTTTGGGAGATTTTTTATTGCTGATTCAATTTTGTTGCTGGTTATGTGTCTGCTGAAATTTTCTATTTCTTCCTGTTTCAGTTTTGGTAGTCAATTTCTAGGAATTTGTCCATTTCTTCCAGATTGTCCAGTTTGTTGGCATATTAATTTTCATAGTATTTTCTTATAATTGTATTTCTGTGGTGTTGGTTATGATCTCTCCTCTTTCATTTGTGATTTAAACTATTTGGGTCTTTTCTCTTTGCTTTTTGGTAAATCTGGCTAAGGGCTTATCAATTTTATTAATTCTTTTGAAGAACTAGTTCTTAGTTTCATTGATCTGTTCTAATGTTTTGTTTGTTTGTTTTTATATCATTTATTATTGCTCAATCTTTATTATTTTCTTTCTTCGCTGGCTTTATGCTTTAATTGCAGTTCCTATTCTGGCTCCTTAAGGTGTAAGATTAGGTAGTGTATTTGAGAATTTTCTTGCTTCTTGAGCTAGGCCTGTATTGCAGTATACTTCCCCCTTAGGACTGATTTTGCTGCATCCCAAGGGTCTTGGACTGTTGTGTTTACATTTTCATTTGCTTATATGTATTTTTAAAAATTTATTCTTTATTTATTTATTTGTTATTTTGTATTATATTCAGTCAGGCAACAGATACTACATCATTAGTTTTGAGGTAGTGTTCAATGATTCATTAGTTGTGTATAACAGCCAGTGCTCATCACATCATATACCCTCCTTAATATCAATCACCCAGTTACCCCATCCCCCCAATCCCCTCCCTTCTGTAACCCTCAGTTTGTTTCTCAGAGTCCAGAGTCTCTCATGGATTGGGTCCCTCTCTGATTTCTTCCCATTCATTTTCCTTCCCTTCCCCTGTGGTCCCCTGCACTATTCCTTATGTTCCACATACAAGAGAAACCGTATGATAATTGTCTTTCTCCACTTAACTTATTTTCTTCAGCATAATCCCCTCCAGTTCCATTCATGTCAATGTAAGTGGTAGGTATTGATCATTTCTTTTGGCTGAGTAATATTCCATTGTACATATGAACCACATCTTCTTTAACCATTCATCTGATGAAGGACATCTCGGCTCCTTCCAGAGTTTGGCTATTGTGGACATTGCTGCAATGAAAATTGGGGTGCATGTGCCTCTTCTTGTCACTACATCTGTATTTTTGGGCTAAATACAGCATTGCAATTGCTGGGTCATAAGGTAGCTCTATTTTTAACGTCTTGAGGAACCTCCATACTGTTTTCCAGTGTGGCTGTACCAGCTTGCATTCCCACCAAGAGTATAAGAGGGTTCCCCTTTCCCCACATTCTTGCCAACATTTGTTGTTTCCTGTCTTATTAACTTTTGACATTCTAACTGGTGTAAGGTGGTATCTCATTGTGGCTTTGACTTGTATTTCCCTGATGACTAGTGATATGGAGCATTTTGTCATGTGTCTGTTAGCCATTTGTATGTCTTCTTTGGAAAAGTGTCTGTTCATGTTTTCTGCCCATTTCTTGACTGGATGATTTGTTTTTTGGGTGTCGAGTTTGATAAGTTCTTTATAAATCTTGGATACCATCCCTTCATCCAAAATGTCATTTGCAAATATCTTCTCCCATTCTCTGGGTTGTCTCTTAGTTTTGTTGACTGTTTCCTTTTCTGTGCAAAAGCTTTTTACCTTGATGAAGTCCCAAAAGTTCATTTTCACTGTTGTTTCCATTGCCTTTAGAGATGTGTCTTGAAAGAAGTTGTTGTGGCCAATGTCAAAGAGGTTACTGACTAAGTGCCCCTCTAGGATTGTGGAGGATTCCTGTCTCACATTGAGGTCTTTCATCCATTTAGAGTTTATCTTTGTGTATGGTGCAAGACGATGGTCCAGCTTCATTCTTCTGCATGTGGCTGTCCAGTATTCCCAGCACCATTTATTGAAGAGACTGTCTTTTTTCCATTCATATTCTTTCCTGATTTGTTAAAGATTAGTTGACCATAGAGTTGATGGTCCATTTCTGGGCTTTCTATTCTGTTCCATTGATCTATGTGTCTGTTTTTGTGCCAATACCATACTGTCTTGATGATCACAGCTTTATAATATAGCTTGAAGTCAGGCATCGTGATGCACTGAGCTTTGGTTTTCTTTTTCAACATTCCCGTAGTGATTCGGGGTCTTTTCTGGTTCCATACAAATTTTAGGATTCTTTGTTCCAGCTCTGTGAAAAATGTCAATGGTACTTTGTTGAGGATTGCTTTGAAAGTGTAGATTGTTCTGGGCACATAGACATTTTGACAATGTTTATTCTTCCAATACATGAGCATGAAGTGTTTTTCCATCTCTTTGTGTCTTCCTCAATTTCTTTCATAAGTGTTCCATAGTTTCTAGAGTATAGCTCCTTTACCTCTTTGGATAGGTTTATTCCTAGGTATCTTATGGGTTTTGGTCCTATTGTAAATGGAATCAATTCTTTAATTTCTCTTTCTACAGTTACATTGTTAGTGTATAAGTAAGCAACTGATTTCTGTGCATTGATTTTTTATCCTGCCACATTACTGAATTTCTGTATGAGTTCTAGTAATTTGGGGGTGGAGTCTTTTGTGTTTTCCTCATAAAGTATCATATCATTTGTGAAGAGGGAGAGTTTGACTTCTTCTTTGCCAATTTTAATGCTTTTTATTTCTTTTTGTTGTCTGATTGCTGAGGCTAGGACTTCTAGTACTATGTTGAACAATAATGGTGAGAGCGGACATCCCTGACATGTTCTTGATTTTAAGGAAAAAGCTCTGTTTTTGCCCATTGAGAACAATATTTGTTGTGGGCTTTTCATAGATAGCTCTTATAATATTGAAGTATGTTCCCTGTATCCCTATACTTTGAAGCATTTTAATCAGGAAAGGATGTGTTATTTTGTCAAATGATTTTTCTGCATCAGTTGAGAGGATCGTATGATTCTTGTCTTTTCTTTTATCAATGTGCTTTATCATATTGATTGATTTGCAAATTTTGAACCACCCTTGCATGCCAGGAATAAATCCCACCTGGTCCTGGTGAATAATCCTTTTAATGTACTGTGGAATCCTATTGGCTAGGATCTTGGTGAGTATTTTGGCATCCCCGTATCAGGGATAGTGGTTTATTTTTCTCCTTTTTGATAAGGTCTTTGGTTTGGGGATCAAGTTAATCCTGACCCCATAGAATGAATTTGGAAGGTTTCCTTCCATTTCTATTTTTTGGAACAGCTTCAGTAAAATATGTATGATTTCTTCTTTATGCTTTTGGTAGAATTCCCCTGGGAAGCCATCTGGCCCTGGAGTCTTGTTTTTTGGGAGGTTTTTGACTACTGTTTCAATGTCCTTACTGGCTATTAGTCTGTTCAGATTGTCTATTTCTTCCTGTTTCAGTCTTGGTAGTTTATAAATTTCCAGGAATGTGTCCATTTCTTCCAGATTGCCTAATTTGTTGGCATATAGCTGTTGGTAATAAGTTCTAATGATTGCCTCTATTTCCTTGATATTGGCCATGATCTCTCCCCTTTTATTCATGATTTTATTAATTTGGGTCCTTTCTCTTCTGGATAAGTCTGGTCAGATGTTTATTGGTCTTATTAATTCTTTCAAAGAGCCAGCTTCAAGTTTCGTTGATCTGTTCTACTGTTTTTCTGGTTTCTATCTCATTGATTTCTGCTCTAATCTTTCTTATTTCTCTTCTTCTGTTCGATTTAGGCTTTATTTGCTGTTTTGTTTGTTTGTTTGTTTTTTGTTTTTGTTTTTGTTTTTGTTTTTGTTTTTCCTCCAGGCTCTTTAGGTATAATATTAGCTTGTGCATTTGGGATTTTTCTAATTTTTTGAGAGAAGTTTGGATGGCTATGTATTTCCTTCTTAGACTGCCTTTGCAGTATTGCTTAATTTTTGAAACAATGTGTTTTCATTCTCATTAGTTTCAATGAATTGTTTAAGTTCTTTCTTAATTCCCTGGTTGTCCCAATCATTCTTTAGCAGGATGCTCTTTAATTTCCAAGTGTTTGAGTTCCTTCCAAATTTCCTCTTGTGGTTGAGTTCCATTCTCAAAGAATTGTGGCCTGAAAATATGCATGGAAAAATCTCAATCTTTTGGTATAGATTGAGACCTGATTTGTGACCTAGTATGTGGTCTATTCTAGAGAAAGTTCCATGTACATTCTAGAAGAATGAGTATTCTGTTGTTTTAGAATGGAATGTTCTGTATATATCTACAAAGTACTTCTGGTCCAATGTGTCATTCAAAGCTCTTGTTTCTTTGTTGATCTCCTGCTTAGATGATCTGTCCATGGCTGTGAGTGGAGTGTTGAGGTCTCCTACTGTAATGTGTTATTATCCATATGTTTCTTTATTTTGGTTATTAATTGGTTTATATAATTAGCTGCTTCCATGTTGGGGGACATAGATATTTACAATTGTTAGATCTTCTTGTTGGATATACCCCTTAAGTATGATATCGTATCCCTCTACATCTCTTCCTATGGTCTTTGGCTTAAAATCTAATTTGTCTGATATGAGGATTGCTAACCCAGCTTTCTTTTGAGGCTCATTAGTGTGGTAAATGGTTCTCCATCCCCTCACTTTCAATCTGGAGGTGTCTTTAGGGTCAAAATGAGTCTCTTGTAGACAGTATATGGATGGGTCCTGCTTTTTTATCCAATCTGAAACCCAGTATCTTTTCATGGGAGCATTCAGCCCATTTACCTTCAGAGTAACTATGGAAAGATACGAATTTAGTGTTGTTGTATTGCCTGTAAATTCCGTTTCTGTAGTTGTCTGTTTCTTTCTGGTCTATGTGACTCTTGGGGTCTCTCTTTGCTTACAGGATACCCCTTAATATTTCTTGCAGCGTGGCTTGGTGGTCACATATTCTTTCAGTTTCTGCCTGTCCTGAAAGCTCCCCATCTGTTCTGAATGACAGCCTTGCTAGATAAGGTATTCTTGACTTCAAGTTCTTTTCATTTACTACCCTGAATATATCTTGCTAGCCCTTTCTGGCTTGCCAGGTTTCTGTGGACAGGTCTTATGTTATTCTGATATTCCTCCGTCCATGTGTAAGGAACCTCCTCTCCTTGGCTACTCTCAGGATAGTTTCTTTGGCTGTAAAATTTGCAAGTTTCATTTTATATGTAGGGTTGTTGATCTATTTTTATTGATCGTGGGAGGGGTCATCTCTGCCTCTTGGACTCAAATACTTGTTTCCTTCACCAGATTAGGGAAGTTCTCAGCTATGATGTGCTCAAATATACCTTCCAGCCCTCTCTCTCTCTCTCCACCCCTCGAGGATCACAATAATTCTGACATTGGAACATTTCAGGGCATCTCTAACCTCTCTAATCCTTTTTTCATGGTCTACTAGCAGCCTATCTCTGTTTTCCTCAACTTCCTTTCTTTCCATCAGCTTATCTTCTAGATCACTTATTCTCTCTTTTGCCTCATTTACCCTGGCTGTTAGAGTATCCAGTTTAGATTGCATCTCATTCATAGCATTTTTTATTTTGGCCTGATTAGATTTCATTTCTGCTCTTAGGGATTCTATATTTTCACAAATGTTTTTTCAAGCCTAGCTACTGACTTTATGATTGCTATCCTGAATTTTCTCTCTGACATCTTGCTTATATCCATATCCATCAGTTCTGTGGCAGAGGATATTTTCTGTTTCTTTTCTTTGTTGAGAGTTCCTCCTCCTAGTCATTCTGTCGAGGGATGTTTGAGTGAATGAGCAGAGTCCAAAATATCAACTACAACCCAAGTAAGATGCACT
Source organism: Halichoerus grypus (assembly GCF_964656455.1). Lineage (NCBI taxonomy): Eukaryota > Metazoa > Chordata > Mammalia > Carnivora > Phocidae > Halichoerus > Halichoerus grypus. The sequence goes on along the minus strand of NC_135727.1, from coordinate 74,731,487 downwards.
CTAGCAAAATCTGGAGTGGTCAGACCACCAAAAATCAAGGCCAAAATGAAACACAAGAATATTATTAAAAATTAAAATTAAGAAAATGGGGAGTATGGGGACTATAATATCTCAGTGTAAATGAAGCACGGTGTTTCTGTTGTTCCTGCGTGTATTTTTGTCTGTGTGTTAGAGGACACCACATCTCAGAATTACAAGGAAAGTAAAACTTGTGTGTGTGTGTATATATAAAATTGAACAGAGTGAAAAAGGGAGTAAAATGAAACATATATTTATAAAAAAATGTAGGTGTGAAAAAACACAAGTTAAAAAGTGACTATGAAATATAAGTTGATATAATAAACATCTAATTGAAATGAGGAAAAGGAAAAAAAAGAAACAGAGAAAAAGCATAAGAAAAAGAAAAAAGAAAGAAAAGAAGAATTTTATCTGAAAAATAAACAAGTTGTGAAGCCACACCTGGAGCTCAATATACTATTTTCCTCTGGCATTGGGATTTTATAGTCTTATGGGATCCATAGGATTGTTGTCCAGCTGTTCTTCCAGCCTGCCTTCTGGAGAAGGGGCCTCCTGTGCTGTTTCTCAGGTAACCCTGCCCGAGTGGAGTTGCCCCACCCCATGCCAGGGGGATGGGCTCGGTGGAATCTGCTCTTCTGTGTGGCTTTTTTTCCCTGGAGGCTCTTTCCTTCCAAGGATCAGAGCAAAAATTGCCGCACCCAATCCTCTGGCCCAGAGCAGAAAATTTGCAGTCTGGTCTCTTTATTTTATTTATTTATTTATTTTTATTTTTATTGACATATAATGTATTATTTGTTTCAGGGGTATAGGTCTGTGATTCATCAGTTTTACACAATTCACAGTGCTCACCATAGCACATACCCTCCCCAACATCCATCACTCAGCCACCCCATCCCTCCCACCCCCCTCCACTCCAGCAACCCTCAGTTTGTTTCCTGAGATTAAGAGTCTCTTATGGTCTGTCTCCCTCTCTGGTTTCATCTTCTTTCATTTTTCCTTCCCTTCCCCTATGATCCTCTGTCTTGTTTCTGAAATTCCTCATATCAGTGATATCATATGATAATTGTCTTTCTCTGATTGACTTATTTTGCTTAGCATAATATCCTCTAGTTCCATCCATGTCGTTGCAAATGGCAAGATTTCGTTTTTTTGATGGCTGCATAATATTCCATTGCGTGTGTGTGTGTGTGTGTGTGTGTGTGTGTGTGTATATATATATATATATATATATATATATATATACCACATCTTCTTTGTCCATTCATCTGTTGATGGACATCTTGGCTCTTTCCATAGTTTGGCTATTGTGGACATTGCTGCTATAAACATTGTGGTGCAGGTGCCCCTTCGGATCACTACATGTGAATCTTTGGGGTAAATACCCAGTAGTGCAATTGCTGGATCATAGGGTAGCTCTATTTTCAACTTTTTGAGGAACCTCCATACTGTTTTCCAGAGTGGCTGCACCAGCTTGCATTCCCACCAACAGTGTAGGAGGTTTCCTCTTTCTCTGCATCCTTGCCAACATCTGTTGTTTCCTGACTTGTTAATTTTAGCCATTCTGACTGGTGTGAGGTGGTATTTCATTGAAGTTTTCATTTGTATTTCCCTGATGCCGGGTGATGTTGAGCACTTTTTCATGTGTCTGTTGGCCATTTGGATGTCTTCTTTGGAAAAATATCTAATTATGTCTTCTTCCCACTTCTTGATTGGATTATTTGTTCTTTGGGTGTAGAGTTTGATAAGTTCTTTATAGATTTTGGATACTAGCCCTTTACCTGATATGTCATTTGCAAATATCTTCTCCCATTCTGTCAGTTGTCTTTTGGTTTTGTTGACTGTTTCCTTTGCTGTGCAAAAGCTTTTTATCTTGATGAAGTCCCAATAGTTCTGTCTCTTTAATAAACCCTCCAGGACAAAGAGTCTCCACTTCTGTATGCACCACCAAAACCAGCAGCTTCCTGTGGTGTGTAGCCACAACAACTCTCTCAGAGGTAGTCCCAGGGGCCTGGGAGTGCCACTGTCCTTTGTGATTCTAAAATCAAAAGTGGCCGTGGCTTCACATGTGCACCCAAAGCTCCTGGATCATGTCTGGGTGCTTCTCTAATGTCCTTTCCTGGCTGCTACCACCCTGCGAGTTTTTGCTTGGTCTTGGGTGCAGGTTCCAAATATTTTCAGGTTGCTCAAGAATAGCCCAATTATTGATTGGCCTGGCTCACGGTTTATGGTGATCTGAGCTGAGAGTCTCTTCCTGGGCTCGCTGACCATAACCTGCTTCCTGGATCCACTGCTCAGGCTCTCTACAAGTTCAGGCACCCCCTTTTGCTCTTTGGTTCCTCCTTTTCCGAGATGACAATGTCCTACCTAGAATTCTGCCCTTACATTTCCAGAGCCCCTTTCAGAGAGGGATATCTCTCACTAGAGCAGATTTCTAATGGTTCCAGATTTTGTGCTCCAGTGTTACATCACTTTCCAGGAGCCAGCTTATGGAGGCTCCCTCCCTGTTCTGTTTATCTTCCAATATTCCCCTGCAGATTCACAACTATGCATATCCTACCTTGCAAAAAGAAGTTGCTTTTGTGCTTGTAGAGATCCAGATATATATTCTTACATCTCAGGCTGATTTTGTGGGTGTTCAAAATGGTTTGATTGATATCCAGCTAAATTCAGGGGAACAGTTGAAATGAGGTCCCCTACTCCTCCCAATGGGCATTTTTTATTATATACTAGACATTGACTATTATTTTAGAAGACTCCTGATCTTATTTAAATATTTTGTTTTAGCAGGCAGTCACCCTGTTTATGTTTAGCATGTAGGTCCTGGCCTAACTTTTCTGACTGTGGTTTTGATGGCAGCTTAATTTTCAGAGTCTCTGTGGTGTTGTTTTGGTGTTGGTCTGTCTCTATATGGTGCTATTGTTGATGTCCAAGGTGATGGAATATGTTTTCCCAGGCAGGGTTTTTTGGTATCAATATTTGGGAAAGGGGAGTCTCAAGATCAGAAAGTCTCAGAAACAAAGAGTTCCTAGCCCTGCACCCTTGTTTTGTAGGAAACCTGTGCCTCTGGGAGATGGATAGTATTCCCCAAGTGAGGTGCTCACTGTGGCAGGGTCCTTCTTGCTACTTACCTCTGGCTTTCCTGGTAAGGCTTGTAGGGATAAAAGCCCTTCTGATCCTGGCTCTGCTTATGGTGGGAGTGGGTGGTAGAGGGCAGTGGGTGGAGGGATTGTGTCAGTGCCCACCGCTCATCCTATTTCAGGAGACATTGACATGCAGTCTTGGTTAATAACCCCTGGGATATGATTCCTGAGTCCCTCTTATCTGTGATTCTGTGAATGTTTGTGAGGAGAATCCTGGCCCTCAAAAGGAGGCTCTGGGGAGTAAGAAGATTGATTTTGAAAAGGATCCCTTTATCCTTTTACTGTGTTTAGAAGCAAACAGAAGAACACAGGTTCACATGTGATAGAAGCTGTCACCTTGTGATCTGTACTGCAGACTGAGGAGGAGCATATAAAATCATGGGACATAATATTTGTATTGATTTGAAGGTTGTCATGAGGTTGAATAGAGATCAAAGGATATGAAAGTGCTTTGTGAATGCTCACAGTGGAAGAAGGTAATTGTAAAACAAAAATATTAAGTTCTTTATTTCAGAATGGTGATGAAGATGTAGTTGTGTCATACAAAACTGCTGGCTAAGAATTAGAAAAATATAGATAGCATGACTAGAGTGTGGACACATATCACACAATGGTGAGTAATCACAGTTTTGTACTAAGCATTTGCATCTCAATTAGTAATGTCTTCAGATTTGGGGATTCCAAGTGTCCCTGGGTAAATTCTCTCAAAATGACAGATGGTTAATGTGTAGTCATAAATTTGCCCACTGAATATGGAAGCAGAGCTGAAGTTTTGTGAGTATAAAATATTTCTGAAGTAGTTATGGCCAAAATTAAGATAGTTCTGCAAACCAAACCTAAAAATGTAAAATTTGGAAGCCTGTGTCCTTTCCCCATTTAGTTCCCATGGCAGCATTTGTGTCTCTTTGTTTCTATAACAGGCCCTTTCCCACCCCAATCTGTATGACACTTTCTAATGGACATATTTTTTAAGGTAAGTTTATAATTTCAGTTGCTGTTTTGTCCTTTAAGGCAGGAGACTTAAACTGGAGTAAATGGTGAAACACACTTTTTTTGTGAGTTAACTTCTTTTTAGGGAGCAGGACTCTCCCTAAACTCTCAGCTCTCAAAGGGGTCTGTGATCCGTAAGATTTAAAAACTACCAGTGTTAAGATGACTTAAAGTCTATATTAAAAATTTTATTTTTCATTTATTTGAGAGAGAGAGAGAAGAAGAGAGAAAGTGAGAGAGAGCATGAGCAGTAGGAGGGGCAGAGGGACAAAAAGGCTCTGCACTAAGTAGGGATCCCAACATAGGGCTAAATCTCAGGACCCAGGGATCATGACCTGAGCCGAAGGCAGACACTTAACTGACTGAGCCCCCAGGTGCCCCAAGATGACTTAAAATGTTAAGATGATGATTTTACTTGCTTCCACTTAGAGTTCTCAAAGGGTTTCTAACCAATACCCCGGATCACACAGCTAGGAAATGAAGCTCCTGAGATTTAGATCTAAATTTAATGGGGTTAAATAAAAGTCAGATACCGTTCTGGGGCAAAAGCCCAGGTCACTTTCACAAAACACTGTTCTGGAATGATGGGGCATCTTGCCAGCTACTGGCTCATCCTTGCCCCTCCTCATCTAGGGCTAGGCCTAGTCAGCCCCAGCTTTCCCAGGATGCTTATCAGACTTTTGTCTTTTCAAACTGAAATGTTTTCAACAGCTTGAATTATAGATCTCAGCATTTTAAGGATAGTATTAAGTCTATTCCCCCAGGATCATATAAAAGATTCACAGACCTATTCGAATATCAGATACGTTCACAATTTTTCTCTGGAAGTAACCCCAAAAAACATCAGATATTCTAATTCTATGTTGTTTTCATATGAGTCCAGCTCTAAGATTCTTAGAATGTCAGAGCCAGAGGTGTCCTGAGCCAGAGGATACCATTTTACAGGTAGAGATTTAAAAAGGGGGGGGGGGCTTGTCCTGGATCATAGAATAAGTTAGTGGAAAATCAGACTTGAAACCAGGGTCCTTGACTCCCAGTCACATGTTTATCCCCAGTCAAATGCTCATCAACAGATGAGTGGCATAGGTATTCACAAATGTTCCCTTTTTCTTCTGCCCCATTCCTAACCCCAACCCCCAAGAACTTGTAACTTATGCCAGTTGCTGGTGAAGGGGGCAGCATAAGAAGGGTTAAAGGAAGGAGTAATGAGTACATAAGAATGGGCCAAGGATGGGGTCATGCTCTGGTCAGCAGGCTTTCATGGGGTGCCAGGCTCTTTTCTGTCTCCCAGAAGTTCCAGGGATGCTCTGACCTCACTGTAACCCAACTTAGTTTAGTAGGGCATCACACTGCCATCTTGTGGGAGTAAGAGAATGCAGTCACTCCACCCAGCTGATTATGAAACTCATGGAGGGCCTGTACAGCGAGCAGGGGACTGAATAAGTTTCATAACAATTAGCATACATATTCCCATTTATTAAACACCCACTATATGCCATACAATGTGAGAGGTATATTAAATATACTTTTTATTTTTCTTACACCCTAAGAAACTAACCACTGTCAATGTCTCAATGATAAAACTGAACTCCCAGTTAATGAGCTGACTTGCTCAAAGTTACACAATCAGTAAATACCGATGTTAGAATTAAAACCCGGGCGCCTGGGTGGCTCAGTTGGTTAAGCAACTGCCTTCGGCTCGGGTCATGATCCTGGAGTCCCGGGATCGAGTCCCGCATCGGACTCCCTGCTCAGCGGGGAGTCTGCTTCTCCCTCTGATCCTCCCCCTCTCATGCTCTCTGTCTCCCATTCTCTCTCTCAGATAAATAAATAAAAAATCTTTAAAAAAAAAAAATTTAAAAAAAAAAAAAAAAAAAAAAGAATTAAAACCCAGAGGACTGACTGCAGTGAACATGCACTTTTTTAATAATAAGAGATACTATTGATTTAATTTTAAAATATATGTCAGGCACTATACTAGGTTGTTGGATGTAGTATTAAAATCTTTACAATAAACATGAGTTATTGTTACTCTTATTTTACATGGAAAGAAACAGAAGTTTAGAGAGTAAACGTGACTTGCCTAAGATTCACATTATTAGTTTGATCAGAATTTTAAGCCAAAGCTATAGACTTTAAAACCCACATTCTCCAACATGCTGCATCTTTCAGGGATTTGAAAGCATGGTACATAGAGAGCAAATGAGGCTTCCAAGGAGAGGCTCCATCCACTTGATGGTTTGGGGGACAGTTTAAATATCTTACACACTCAATCTATGACATTATAACTCTAGGAGGCAAGAGGAACTCAAGAAATAAGATTTGATGGCTGTGATGTCTGGATCCCAGAGAACTGATCACCCTTACTCCATATTCTAGAAACATTGGATACAGTGAAACTGGGACAGACTGGGAAACTTGAAGGAACTTCCACTGAGATCAAACTGAGCTGGGACCTCTTAGAAGGTTAACTAAGACCTCTAAAGATTAACTTTTCCCCTGGAGAAATATGTCTCATTGTGCTTCCAGGGGTTGGAAGTGAAGTGAATTGTTATAAATAAGAAAACTTGTTGCTGATTTTCTTCTACTTCTATTCAACCGATTCTTTCAGTCTGTAAAGTGCTATCACTTCAGCTTGCGTAGGATCAGTCCAAATAAGCTATATGCCACCTGTGTTCTACCTCTCTTAACCTGAAAAGAGAGAGCTAAAGTCTTGCTGCTGGCTCATAGTTTTCCATCCCCTTTCAATTTCTGCAGGAACCAGTATAATCTTCTCTAAAATTTGGGTGATTATTTTATGGTACTCTTTGCTGAATTTGCACCTTTGTGTCTCAGTAGCTTAGCATAGCACCTGGCCCCAACTAGTGCTGATGAGGTGTTAGATAAATGAAGAAAATCAACTTCACAAGGCACATCCATGTCTTTGATCCAGTGGGCAGGGAAGGAAAAACAGAAGCTGAAGAATTGACCAAACCTCCAAGGTCAGCTCATTGAATCCCCATCCTGATTCCTTTTAAGCAACTCCACCCAACTGGTCTTTCAAGCCCTGCTTGCACATTTCCAGTTGCAGGTACTTATGAGTAGACAACTTACTTACAAAAGTCTTCCTTGTGTGGAATGAACTATTTCCCTTTGTGGTTTCTACCATGGATTTTAGTTCCTTGATACCACACAGACTCTGTCCTTTCTTTCTGCCCTTATCACAAGACCCAAGCTCCAGTTCATTCAATGGTTTTACACAGAACCCGGGATCTTTCCTCCACTTCATTCTACTGACCTCTCCTCTGTACCCAATCTACTTTTTCTGTATCATTTTTGAAGAATGAGGACCAGAGCTGGAAACAGAACACCTGCTTGGCAGTATAAAATAGAGAGTAATATCACCTCCTCTGTTCTGAAAAATAATAAAGTGAAATTTGTTTTTTGGAAACCACTTCACCTTGATTGGGGATCTGCAAACTATGGCATGTGGGCCAAATATGGCCCACTCTACTTGTTTTTATAAATAAGGTTATCTTGGTACACAGACATGCCCATTATTTTACATATTGTCTTTGGCTGCTTTCATGCTATAAGGGAAGAATTGAGTAGCTGCTACAAAAACCATATGCTTCACAACACCTAAACTATTTACTATTTGTTCTTTAAAATTTTTGTCAATCCATATTCTTGATTTATATTAGACTCCTTGTTAAAAATGTTATCAATACCAACCTCCTTGGTAAAAACAAAAATTAAAATCCAAACTGAGACTCAGACAGCTGAAATGACCTGCCTAAATTCACACAGCTTGAGCATGACAGGAGATGGTTTTTGAACCCAGGTATGTTGGTTCACCATCCAGTATTCCTCATGGTCTCCACAGTGCTCACCACAAGCCACTTCAAGCTAGAACATGGTGTGGTGTTGTGGCTCCATTGTTTATTACTGCCTTAGTTGAGTTCCCACTATCAGCCAATGTTTGCTTATGTCAACTCCTCCTGCTCAGGTCAGTTTTGCTCAGCTACTCCCTTGTTCCACTCCTGGTCACCTTGCCACTGGAGTCACAGTCTCCTTGGCCAATGATCAGGATAGGCTTTCTAGAGAAAAAGCCATTCAGGAGCCTTTGCCTACAGGAGTAGGAGAACCAGACTGGCTGAACCTCAAGGCCTGATAGGGCAAAAAGAAAGCCCCACCGAATCTGTGTCACACTCTAAAAGGAGAAACCATTGGCTAACCAATGAGGTAGCCTCCCAGTCACCATCCCCCATGTCCTTGAATCTGGAAATATTTTTTAAGGGAAAAAGCATGAGGTAGTGACAGAGAGAGAGGAGTAAGAGAGGGAGAGAGAATGGGAATGAATATATACTTGATCAGCAAGAAAAAAACTTCGTTTGATTTATTAATTTTATTATTAATTAATCCTGCTTTCTTTTTTTTTTTTAGGATTTTTTATTTATTTGACAGAGAGAGAGACAGCGAGAGAGGGAACACAAGCAGAGGGAGCGGGAGCGGGAGAAGCAGGCCTCCCGCAGAGCAGGGAGCCCGATGCGGGGCTCGATCCCAGGACCCTGGGATCAGGACCTGAGCCGAAGGCAGATGCTCAACGACTGAGCCACCCAGGCGCCCCTTAATCTTGTTTTCTGTAGCTGGGCACTCACTTAGAATCTGGCTTCTAGATGGGCACAGCTGCCCAGATATTCCTGCCCATACTCTGAGGGCAGTCTTACTCTAACACACACAGGCTAGTGGGGCAGTGTGTGTGTGTGTGTGTGTGTGTGTGCATGCGCGCGCGTGTGTGTGTTAGGGGAGGTCAAAAATACCAGTTTAGACAGCTATGAGGTTTTTCCTCAGTCCTGAGTCCCTCTCCTTGACCACACATTCACCCATAAAAGCCTCTAGTAATGGAAAACAGGGATTCCCAGGAAGACTAGAAGCAAAGCATTATAGGTGCACATCTACCATACGAACTTTATTACCAAAGAATATCAGAACTCACAGGGCCCTTAGAGATCATCTTGTCCAACCATTTAATTTTACAGATTAGAAAACTCATGCTTGAAGAAGAAAAACCATCCACCTAAGTTCACATAGCAGATCAGTTTACATGCACAGAATCATTGCACTCTTCAAGTTGAAAAGCCTTTAAAGGTCATTTGCCTAAATCATTCATTTTACAGACAGGGAACCTGAGGCACAATCTCCAGGACAGAAATTTTGCCTGATTCAATTATGTATCCTCACACCTAAAAAAATGTCTTGAATAGAACAAAAACTGAAGAAGTTTTTCTTGAAGTAAAGAGACTTCAAATCTTAAGAAAGGATCTTTGACACTATCTTGTTTGCCGACTTTCCATTTTATAGGTGAATAAATAAAGACCCAATGAGGTAAATTTTTTGCCCTACACTCAGTAAAAAAAAGAGTTGAGACAAGAATCCAGTCATCCAGTTAAGCAGTGTGCCCAAGGTACGACAGTTAGTATATGGCATTGCAAAGTGAGTCTATTTTTCCCTTGCAGAAATTTTACAATTTCTTTCCTTCCTCTTTTTCTTCCTTCCTTTCTTTTTTTCTTTTTTTGAAACATTTTCTTAATACCTGACATGCATGAAGGAATACAGAAATGCATAAGATCCAGTTCATGCAAACAAGGGGCTCACATCCTTTGGGAGATATAGACGGGCAAACAGGCATTTACCAAATTACTCCAGTCAAGAACTAGAAGTAGGAGTGCCAAATCAGAATGGAAGAGCCATGGAATATTTCTCAGAGAGATTGACATTTCAGTTGGCTCTGGTAGGATAGTAGGTGCTTGTTAGGAATATAAAGTGGAAAAAGACATTTTAGGTAGAAAGAATAGCATGAGCAAAAATATGGCATATTTAGAGAACATTGAATAGTAAAGCATGGCTGGCACATAGGATAACATGGGCAGGGGTGGAAGTAGCTTTTAAGGGGTAGGAAAATTGAGAGAACAGATTATAAAAGCCTTGAGAAACAGGCTAAAGAATGTAGAATTTAGCCTGATATTCAACAGGAAAATTTATGAAGTAGGGCACTGATGTAGTCAGTTTTGCGGTAAAAAATGATAACTATGTAAGAGTACAGGCATCTCTTGCCTCTGTCATAAGATACCCTTGATGCTACTTTTGTTTATTCTGCCCCAGTTTTGGGTACTCAAGGTCCTGCTGAACTTAGTAGGCATTAAAAGCAAGATTCTCAAAAAAAAAAAAAAAAAAAAAAGCAAGATTCTCATGCTCTTAAAGACTTCCCTGGCCACCTAGAAACTTACTTCTTCTTATACACTTTACCTCTAATTGCTTATCAGATTCAAAATTCTGGGGCAGTGAGTTCAACTCAGGTACATGGACATGCACTGGAAAAGTATGGAAGACCCAGTTTCTAATGCTGTTTCAGTCATTTTGTTGTGACCATGGAGGTTCAAAGGCAAAGAAAAACTTGGCAGAGGACAATGAGAAAGAAGAGTTTCTCTCAAAGAAGAGAAACTGTGTCTAACCAAGGAAGTAACTACACTCTCAGGAGAGATTTTACAATTCCTGCCCATCAAGATTGTTACAGACGAGTGTCTATTGTGAATTTCTCATTTTTGTTTTCCTAAAGAAGACATTTTATTGTGATTATTTTGTTACTATTTCACCATTGTTTTTAGGGTATGGGTAAGGGACAGGTAACTTATCATTTAGTTTACAAGTTACTGGATCATGGGGAGCCATATCTGAGGTAGAAAGGGATGACTACAAGCGATTTAGAGATTCTGGACTTTCAGATGGATGCAGTAACTGTATGAAACTTCACGTTGTCTCTCTTGAGGACGAATTGAATATATTCTATGTGAGTGAAGAAGTGTATGTGAGTGTGAACAGGGTGGACATTGGCAGAGTCTTCTAGTTGTCCAACAATCTCCTTTTCCCCCTACTTCCTCCTAAGAAAAGAAACCCTAAATTTTAGATGGGCATATAGCCACATGCTGAGAAACTATATTTCCTCGTGTTCCTGGGAAATTATCATCTTTATATTGCAGAAGAAGAAACAAAGGCTCTGAGAAGTTAAGTGGTTTAACAAAAATACTCTAGCTATTAAGTGGCTGAGTTGGGATCCAAAATAAGAGCTGTATTAGTGCCGCTCTTATTTTCATCAATTTTTATTCACAATCACAGGCTAGTTTGGGGAAGTTGGGGAATGAGGTATAGGAATTAATCCATGAGTGAAAGATAATCTTTCATTTGTGATATCCATAGTAGTTTTCCAAGTCCAAATTGCTTTTTGTTTCAAGTTTTTAATTTAAATTCCAGTTAGTTAACATACAGTGCAATATTAGTTTCAGGTGTAGAATTTAGTGACTTATAACTTACATACAACACCCAGTGCTCATCACAACAAGTGGCCTCCTTAATACCCATCACCTATTTAACTCATCCTCCCACCCACCTCCCCTCCAGTATCCCTGTTTGTTCTCTATAGTTAAAAGTCTATTTTCTGGTTTGCCTCTCTTTTTTCCCCCTATGTTCATCTGTTTTGTTTCTTAAATTCCACATATGAGTGAAATCATATGGTATTTGTCTTTCTCTGACTGACCTATTTCACTTAGCATAATACTCTCTAGCTCTATCCACATCATTGCAAATGGCAAGATTTCATTCTTTTTTATGGCTGAGTAATATTCCTCAGGGAAATACAAATGAAAACTACAATGAGATATCACCTCACACCTGGCGGAATGGCTAAAATTAACAACACAAAAAACAACAGGTGTTGGCAATAATGCAGAGAAAGGGGAACATTTTTACACTGTTGGTGGGAATGCAAACTAGTGCAGCCACTCTGGAAAACAATATGGGGATTCCTCAAAAAGTTTAAAATAAAGCTACCCTACAATCGAGCAATTGTACTACTAGATATTTACCCAAAGGATACAAAAATACTGATTTGAAGGGATGCATGCACCCTGATGTTTATAGCAGCATTATCAAATAGCTAAATTACGGAAAAAGCCCAAGTGTCCATTGACTGATGAATGAATAAAGAAGATATGGTATATAAATACAATGGAATATTACTCATCAAGTCCAAATTGCTTAACTGCTTTCTTTCCAGATAACAATTCTCAGTTACATGCTATGAATCTCAGAGTATAATGGCTTTCAAAATGCATTTAGTTGTTTTTATATAGATGGAAACTCTGAGGACTAAAGAGGGGTAATGACTTACCCAAGGTCACAAGGCAGTTTTGGTATAATAGGGCTATGACAAGGTCTGATGTTCTTTATCTTCCAATTTAGTTGCCATTCTTGGAATTCTTAGAGCTGGAAGGGCCCTCAAACTATTGAGCTCAGCATTACCAAAACTATGTTATATACACTTGATAGGTGTCATGCAAAATATATATATATATTTGCTTAGATAAGTTTCTGAAATTCTAGATTAAACAAGCATCTGGACAAAATTAAATAGGTTTTCTTTCCAATTCTGCTATGTTGCCATAGGGAAGTTGCTTAAACTTTCTGCACACTGTTTCCTCAATTCTAAAATGGGGCTTATGTACATTGCTGCCTGCTGTGCATAGCCTCACACCTCTGGCTGCTCCAGCATACAGACTCCAACTGCCACAGTGATTCTGGGGATCTACCATAAGACTAGTGGCCCAGCACAAATTTTGCTAACACCCTGGTCCCACTCCCAAGTTCCTTAGTGGACACACCCCCTCAGAGCTGGCCTCTCTGGGTCCCATTAACACCATAGAGAGCAACCACAGGCCACAATAGGCAGGGAGTCAGTACAGATGATGGCACTGAAAGGACAAGTGACTCAGACACAACAGAATGGGATAAGCAACACACATAGGATACTTTAATGAAGTGCCAGGTTCTGATGAACAAGGGACACTGCACTGCAGGCCACTCCAGGACCCCTTCTTCGTAAAGTCACTACTTTCAAGAGAAGAAGACACAGCTGACTTTAAGAAAAAGAAACAGACCGAACAGGCAGAAAAAAATGGAAAGACAGAAATTTATCCCAAGTGAAAGAACAGGACAAGGTCACAACCAGAGACTAAGCAAAACAAGTAACATGAAAGATAGAGAATTTAAACCAATGAACATAAAGATACTCACTGGATGTGAGAAAAGAGTGGAGGACATGAGGGGGACCTTTAACACAGAGATAAAGAATAACATAGTAAAGATAAAAGGCTCAATAAATGAAATAAATGAAATGAAATAAATGAAATGAAACATGCTTGATGGAATGAAGAGCAGGAAGGAAGAAGCAGAGGAAGGAATTAGTGACCTAGAAATCAGAGTAATGGGAAGTAATCAAGCTAAACAAAAGAGAGAGAAAATAATTATGCAAAATGAGAATGGATTAAGGGAAATCAGTGACTCCATCAAACGTAATAACATTCATATTATAGGAGTCCCATAAGAAGAAGAAGTCAAAAGGGGGCAGAAAATTTATTTGAAGAAATTATAGCTGAAAACATCCTTAATCTGGGGAAAGAAACAAATATCCAGATCCAGAAGGTACAGAGAACCCCCTCAAAAAAATAAAAAAATCAGGCCCACAACAAGACACATTATAATTAAATTGGCAAAATATAGTAGTAAAGAAAAAATTTTAAAGCAGAAAGTCAAAAGAAGTCCTTAACTTACAAGGGAAAATGCATAAGCCTAGCTGGAGATTTCTCAACAGAGACTTTCCAAGTCAGAAGGGAGTGGCATTATATATTGAAAGTGCTGAAAGGGAAAAATCTGAAGACAAGAATACTCTATACAAATCCGAAGGAAAGATGGTGGAGGAGTAGGGGACCTTATTTCAACTAGTCCCCAGAATTGAGCTGGATATCTACCAGACCACTCTGGGAACCCACAAAATAAGCCTGAGATGTAAGAAAATCTGGATCTCTACAAGCAGAATATCGCAGGCGGTTGGTTTTGAGGTACGAATTGGGGAGCCCTGATACCGCAGGCAGATATCGGAGGATAAACAGCAGCGGGAGGGTGCCTGGCTGTGGGGATCCTACACCACCAGTGAGCGACAGCCTTGTGTGATGGGGACGGGGCACAGACTCGCAGACCGGTAGCGGCGGGGAAAGGACTTTAGGGCAGCCCCTGGGGTGGAAACCCGGAGTGGCGGGGTCGCGTGGGCAAACTAGGAGCAGCTGGCGGTTTTAGAAGCACAAAGGGCAGAGACGTGCCCCAACCTGGAGGCAGGACTGGGGTGATGCAGAAGGGTGGACAACCCAGGACACTGCAGTTTATAGCAGCATGGACAGAAATGGATACAGTGTGGCCTGGAGAGCTCACTGAAGAGCAGACTGTGGTCTCTCTGCTCTGAGATAGAGGGTTGGAAACGGTCTCTTATGCTCTGCCCCAAGGAAGAGACATGGAAAGCCGCCAGGGAAAGCCGCCAGAGAATAAAAGCCCCAAAAGCTGATTCCCACTGAGCCCATCCCCCGCCACAGGGGGCAGGGCAACTCCATCCATCCAAACAGGTTTGCCTGAGTAACAGTGTGGCAGGCCCCTCCCCCAGAAGACAGGCTGGGAAAACAAGAGGCCAGCAACCCTGAGGTCCCCAGAAACAGGGGCATCTTGCTTGGGTTATGGTCAATAATTTGGACTCTATACATTCCCTCAAACACCCATCAACAGAATGACTAGGAGTAGGAACCCCCAAAATAGAAAAGACTCAGAGATTATGATGTATGCTGCAGATTTACAAATGGATGCAGATATAACCAAGATGTCGGAGATGGAATTCAGGCTAGCAATTGTGAAGACAATAGCTACAATGGAAAAATCAATTAATGACAACATAGAGTCTCTAAGGGCAGAAATGAAAGCTGAATTGGCAGAACTTAAAAATGCTATCAATGAGATCCAATCCAATCTAGATAATCTAACAGCTAGGGTAAGTGAGGCAGAAGAACGCATAAGCGACCTGGAAGACAATTTAATAGATAAAAAGGGAAAAGAGGGGGCCAGGGAAAAACAACTCAGAATCCATGAAAATAGAATCAGAGAAATAAGTGACACCATGAAACGTTCCAATGTCAGAATAATTGGAATCCCGGAGGGAGTGGAGAGAGAGAGAGGACTAGAAGATGTATTTGGGCAAGTCGTAGCTGAGAACTTCCCTAATCTGTGGAATGAAACAAACATTCGCATCCTAGAGGCAGAGAGGACCCTTCCCAAGATCAAGGAAAACAGGCCAACACCCCAGCATGTAACAGTTAAACTTGCAAATCTTAGAACCAAGGAAACTATCTTAAGGGCAGTTAGGGGGAAGAGATTCCTTACGTACAGAGGGAGGAATATCAGAATCACGTCAGACCTATCCACAGAGACCTGGCAAGCCAGAAAAGCCTGGCAAGACATATTCAGGGTACTAAATGAGAAGAACATGCAGCCAAGAATACTTTATCCAGAAAGGCTGTCATTTAGAATGGATGGAGAGATGCAGAACTTCTACGACCAGCAGAAAATGAAAGACTATGTGACCACTAAGCCGGCCCTGCAAGAAATATTAAGGAAGTCTGTAATTATTGACACAGAAGGACACTATATCATTCTTAAAGGGTCTATCCAACAAGAAGATCTAACAATTGTAAATATCTATGCCCCCAACATGGGAGCAGCCATCTACATAAGCCAACTGTTAACCAAAATAAAGGGTTATATTGATAACAATACGTTAATTGTAGGAGACCTCAATACTCCACTCTCAGTAATGGACAGATCATCTAACCAGAAAATCAACAAGGAAACAAGAGCTTTGAATGACACACTGGACCAGATGGACCTCATAGATATTTACAGAACATTACACCCTAAAACAACAGAATACACATTCTTCTTGAGTGTGCATGGAACTTTCTCCAGAATAGATGACATACTGGGTCACAAATCAGGTCTCACCTGATACCAAAAGATTGAGATTATTCCCTGCATAGTCTCAGACCACAATGCTTTAAAACTAGAACTCAATCACAAGAAAAAAATTGGCAGAAATTCAAACACTTGGAAGCTAAAGACCACTCTGCTCAAGAACGTTTGGGTCAACCAGGAAAACAAAGAAGAACTTAAACAATTCATGGAAATCAATGAGAACAAAAACACATCATTCCAAAACCTATGGGATACTGCAAAGGTGGTCCTAAGGGGGAAATACATACCCATCCAAGCCTCACTCAAAAAAATAGAAAAATCCCGAATTCACCAACTAACTCTACACCTTAAAGAACTAAAGAAAAAGCAACAAACGATGCCTAAGCCACACATTAGAAGAGAAATAATTAAAATTAGAGCAGAGATCAATGAATTAGAAACCAGAAACACAGTAGATCAGATCAACGAAACTAGAAGTTGGTTCTTTGAAAGAATTAATAAGATCGATAAACCACTGGCCAGACTTATCCGAAAGAAAAGAGAAAGGACCCAAATTAATAAAATTATGAATGAAAAGGGAGAGATCACGACTAACACCAATGAAATAGAAACAATTATTAGAAATTATTATCAACAACTCTATGCCAATAAACTGAACAATCTGGATGAAATGGAGGCCTTCCTGGAAACCTATAAGCTGCCAAGACTGAAACAGGAAGAAATTGACAACCTGCATAGGCCAATAACCAGTAACGAGATTGAAGCAGTGATCAAAAACCTCCCAGAAAACAAGAGTCCAGGGCCTGATGGATTCCCTGGGGAATTCTACCAAACATTCAAAGAAGAAATAATACCTATTCTGCTGAAGCTGTTTCAAAAAATAGAAACAGAAGGAAAACTTCCAAACTCATTCTATGAGGCCAGCATTACTTTAATCCCCAAACCAGGCAAAGACCCCATCAAAGAGGAGAATTTCAGACCGATATCCCTGATGAATATGGATTCCAAAATCCTCAACAAAATCCTAGCTAATAGGATCCAACAATACATTAAAAGGATCATCCACCACGACCAAGTGGGATTTATCGCCATGATGCAAGGGTGGTTCAACATTCGCAAATCAATCAATGTGATAGAACACATTAATAAGAAGAGGGAGAAGAACCATATGGTCCTCTCAATTGATGCAGAAAAAGCATTCGACAAAATACAACATCCTTTCCTGATTAAAACTCTTCAGAGTATAGGGATAGAGGGAACATTCCTCAAGTTCATAAAACCCATCTATGAAAAACCCACAGCGAATATCATCATTCACAATAGCACCAAAAACCATAAGATACCTCGGAATAAACCTAACCAAAGAGGTAAAGGATCTATACTCTAGGAACTAGAGAACACTCATGAAAGAAATTGAAGAAGACACAAAAAGATGGAAAAATATTCCATGCTCATGGATCAGAAGAATAAACATTGTTAAAATGTCTATGCTACCCAGAGCAATCTATACCTTCAATGCCATCCCGATCAAAATTCCAATGACATTTTTCAAAGTGCTGGTACAAACAATCCTAAAATTTGTATGGAATCAGAAAAGACCCCAAATCACCAAGGAAATGTTGAAAAAGAAAAACAAAGCTGGGGGCATCACGTTGCCATATTGCAGGCTATATTACAAAGCTGTGATCACCAAGACAGCATGGTACTGGCACAAAAACAGACATATAGACCAATGGAACAGAATAGAGAACCCAGATATGGACCCTCAACTCTATGGTCAGATAATCTTTGACAAAGCAGGAAAAAACATACAATGGAAAAAAGACAGTCCCTTCAATAAATGGTGCTGGGAAAATTGGACAGCCACATGCAGAAGAATGAAACTCGACCATTCTCTAACACCATTCACAAAGATAAACTCCAAATGGTTGAAAGACCTCAATGTGAGACAGGAATCCATCAAAATCCTAGAGGAGAACATAGGCAGTAACCTCTTTGACATCGCCCACAGCAACTTCTTTCAAGATACATCTCCAGGGCTCCTGGGTGGCTCAGTCATTAAGCATCTGCCTTCGGCTCAGGTCATGATCCCAGGGTCCTGGGATCAAGTCCTACATCAGGCTCCCTGCCCAGCAAGAAGCCTGTTTCTCTCTCTCCCACTCCCCCTGCTTGTGTTCCTGCTCTCGCTATCTCTGTCTCTGTCAAATAAATAAATAAAATCTTAAAAAAAAAAATAGATACATCTCCAGAAGCTAGTGAAACAAAAGCAAAAATGAACTTTTTGGACTTAATCAACTTAAAAAGCTTCTGCACAGCAAAGGAAACAGTCAACAAAACAAAGAGGCAACCTACAGAATGGGAGAAGATATTTGCAAATGACACTACAGATAAAGGGCTGGTATCCAAGATCTATAAAGAACTTCTCAAACTCAACATCCAAAAAACAAATAATCAAGGCAAAAAGTGGGCAGAAGATATGAAAAGACACTTCTCTGAAGTAAACATACAAATGGCTAACAGACACATGAAAAAATGTTCATCGTCATTAGCCATCAGGGAAATTCAAATCAAAACCACATTGAGATACCACCTTACACCACTTAGAATGGCAAAAATTGACAGGGAGAGAAACAACAAATGTTGGAGAAGTTGTGGAGAAAGGGGAACCTTCTTACACTGTTGGTGGGAATGCAAGTTGTTACAGCCACTTTGGAAAACAGTGTGGAGGTTCCTCAGAAATTTAAAAATAAAGCTACCCTATGACCCAGCAATTGCACGCCTGGGTATTTACCCCAAAGACACAGATGTAGTGAAAAGAAGGGCCATATGCACCCCAATGTTCATAGCAGCAATGTCCGCAATAGCCAAACTGTGGAAAGAGCCGAGATGCCCTTCAACAGATGAATGGATAAAGAAGATGTGGTCCATATATACAATGGAATATTACTCAGCCATCAGAAAGGAGGAATACCCAACTTTTACATCAACATGGATGGGACTGGAGGAGATTATGCTAAGTGAAATAAGTCAAGCAGAGAAAGTCAATTATCATATGGTTTCACTTATTTGTGGAACATAAGGAATAGCATAGAGGACATTAGGAGAAGGAAGGGAAAAATGGGGGGGAATTGGAGGGAGAGATGAACCATGAGAGACTATGGACTCTGAGAAACAAACAGGGTTTTAGAGGGGAGGGGGTAGAGGGGATTGGTTAGCCCAGTGATGGGTATTAAGGAGGGCATGTATTGCATGGAGCACTGGGTGTTATACGAAAACAATGGATCGTGGATCACCACATCAAAAACCAACGATGTATTGTATGGTGACTAACATAACATAATAAAATTTAAAAAAAATAATACTCTATACAGCAAGACTATCATTAAGAATAAAAGGAGAGATAAAGAGTTTCCCAGAGAAAGAAAAATTAAAGGGATTATGACCACTAAACCAGCACTGCAAGAAATAGTAAAGGGGACCCTTTCAGTGGAAAGGAGAGACCAAAAATGAAAGTATAGACGTAAGAAACACAGGAGGGCTAAACATGAATATTTCTGTAAAAAAATGAGTCAAGGAACTCATAAAAAAGGATATAAAATGTGATAACATATCCTTAAAACGTGGGGAGGAGAGGAGGAAAGAATGGGTTCAAATGTAAACAACCATCAACCCACTAAAGACTGCTATATGCAAAAGAGTTCATATACAAACATAAGGTAAATATATATATAAAAAACCACTAATAGAACTCTACCTTTGAAACTAGTGATGTACCAAAAGTTGGCTAACTGAATTTAAATTTTAAAAACTACTAATACATACACAGAGAATAAAGAGAAAGAAATCCAAATACATCACTAAAGAAAGTCAGCAAAACATGTAAAAGAGAAAGATAAGAAAAGATCAGAAAAAAAAATCCTTATAAACAACCCCAAAACAGAAAATACAATGGCAATAAATATGTATCTATCAATAATTACTTTGAATGTAAATGGACAAAACATTCTCATCAAAAAACATAGGTTGACAGAATGGATTTTAAAAAAGACCCATCTACTTCTCCCTCTGACCCTCCCCCTTCTCATGTGCTCTCTCTCTCATTCTCTCTGTCTCAAGTAAATAAATAAAATCTTTAAAAAAAAAAAAAAAAAAAAAAAGACCCATCTATCTATATGCTGCCTACAAGAGACCCATTTTAGACCTAAAGTCACCTGCAGATTTCTTTATTTTTTTAAATTTTATTTATTTATTTGACAGAGAGAGATTAAGAGAGAGCACAAGCAGGGGGAGCAGCAGAGTGAGAGGGAGAAGCAGGCTCCCTGCTCAGCAGGGAGCCCAATGTAGGGCTTGATCCTAGGACCCTTGGATCATGACCTGAGCTGAAGGCAAATGCCTAACTGACTGAGCCACTCAGGAGCCCCAACACTTGCAGATTTAAAGTGAGCAGAAGATCACATAATAGGCCACAAAACAAACCTCGACAAATGCAAGAAGATCAAAATCATGCCAAGCATCCTTTCTGACCACAACATTATGAAATTAGAAGTTAACCACAAAAAAAAAAAAAAAAATTGCAGAAGACCATAAATACATGGAGGTTAAACAGCATGCTACTAAACAATGAATGGGTCAACCAGGAAATCAAAGAAGCATTTAAAAAATACATGGAAACAAATGAAAATGAAAACTCAATGGTCCAAAACCTTAGAGATGCTGCAAAAGCAGTCCTAAGAAAGAAGTATATAGCAATACAGGCTTACCTTATGAAGCAAGAAAAACTTCAAATAAACAACCTAAACTTACACCTAAGGAGCAAGAAAAAAAGAACAAAAATTGAAGCCTAAAACTAGAAGATGAAGGGAAATAGTAAAGATTAGATCAGAAAGTAATTATATAGAAACAAAACAAAACAAAACAATAGAACAGATCAATGAAACCAGGAGCTGTTTTTGGAAAAAAAAGTCAATAAAATCAATAAACCCCTAGCCAGACTCATCAAGAAGACAAGACAAAGGACCCAAATAAATAAAATCACAAATGAGAGGAGAAATAACAAGCAACACCACAGAAATACAAACAATTATAAGAGAATATTATGACAAAATATATGCCAACTAATTGGACAACCTGAAAGAAATGGTTAAGTTCCCAGAAACGTATTAACTACCAAAACTGAAACAGGAAAAAATAGAAAACTTGAACAGACCAATAACCTGTAAAGAAATTGAATCAGTAATCAAAAAACTCCCAATAAATGAAAGTCCAGGACCAGCTGGCTTCACAGGAGAATTCTTCCAAACATTTAAAGAAGAGTTAATACACATTCTTCTCAAACTATTCCAAAATATGGAAAAGGAAGGAAAACTTCCAAATTCATCCTAAAACGTCAGAATTACCCTATACCAAAACCAGATAAAGACACCACAAAAAAAGGGCAACAGACTGATATCCCCAATCAACATAGATGCAAAATTCTCAACAACATACTAGTAAACCAAATTCAACAATACATTAAAAAATCATTCAGCATGGAGGACATTAGGAGAAGGAAGGGGAAAATGAAGGGGGGGAATCAGAGGGAGAGATGAACCATGAGAGACTATGGACTCCGAGAAACAGAGGGTTTTAGAGGGGAGGGGGAGGGGGGAATGGTTAGCCCAGTGATGGGTATTAAGGAGGGCACATACTGCATGGAGCACTGGGTGTTATACGAAAACAATGGATCGTGTATCACCACATCAAAAACTAATGATGTATTGTATGGTGACTAGCATAACAATAAAATTTTTAAAAAATCATTCACCATGATCAAGAGGGATTTATTCCTTGGTTGCAAGAGTGGGTCAGTATTTGCAAATCAATCAATGTGATACATCATATCAATAATAGAAAAAATAAGGGTAAGAACCATATGATCCTTTCAAGACACACAAAAAGCATTTGACAAAGTACAATATCCATTCATGATAAAAAGTCTCAACAAAGTAGCTTTAGAGGGAATATACCTCAACATAATAAAGGCTATATATGAAAAGCTGACAGCTAACATCAACCTCAATGTGGAAAAACAGAGCTTTTCCCCTAATGTCAGGAACAAGACAAGGATGTTCACTCTCACCACTTTTATTCAACATGGTACTGGACATCCTAGCCATAGCAATGAGAAAAAGAAAAAGAAATAAAAGGCATCCAAATCAGTAAGGTGGAAGTAAAACTTTCATGATTTGTAGATGACATGATACAATATATTGAAAACCTGAAAGACTCCACTAACAATTGCGAGAATTGATAAATAAATTCAGTAAAGTTGCAGGATGCAAAATCAATATACAGAAATCTGTTGCATTTCTATGCACCAATAATGAAACAACAGAAAGAGATTTCTAAGAAAACAATCCCATTTACAATTCCACAAAAATAATAGGATACTTAGAAATAAACCTAACCAAACAAGTGAAAGACCTGTATTCTGCTAACTATAAAACTCTGATGAAAGAAATTGAAGAAGACACAAAGAAATGGAAAGACATTCCATGCTCATGGATTGGAAAAAAAATATTGTTAAAATATCTATACTACCCAATGCAATCTCTACATTTAATGTAGTCCTTATCAAGATACCAATAGCAATTTTCATAGAACTAGAACAAACAATCCTAAAATTTCTATGAAACCATAAAATACCAAATAGCCTAAGCAATCTTGAAAAAGGAGAGCAAAGCAGGAGGCATCACAATTTCAGACTTCAAGTTGTATTTCAAAGCTGTAGTAATCAAAACAGTATGGTACTGGCACAAAAATAGACTCATAGATCAGAATAGAAAATGGAACAGAATAGAAAACCCAGAAATGAACCCAGTGTCATATTGTCAGTTAATCTTCGACAAAGAAGAAAAGAATATCCAATGGGAAAAAATCTCAACAAATGGTGTTCTGAATACTGGATAGCAATATGTAAAAGAACAAAACTGGACCACTTTCTTACACCATACACAAAATAAATTCAAAATGGATTAAAGACTTAAATGTGAGACCTGAAACCATAAAAATCCTAGAAGAGAGCACAGGCATTAATGTCTCTGACATCAGCCACAACAATTCTTTTCTAAAGATGTCTCCTGAGGCAAAGGAAATAAAAACAAAAATAAATTGTTGAAACTCCATTAGAATGAAAACCTTCTGCACAGAGAAGGAAACAATCAACAAAACTAAAGCTAAAGACAACTTACTGAATGGGAGATGTTATTGGCAAATAATATATCCAATAAAGGGTTAGTATCCAAAATATATAAAGAAATTATAGAACTCTAAACCTAAAATACAAATAATATAATTGAAAGTGGGCAGAAGGGAAGCCTGGGTGGCTCAGTCGGTTAAACATCTGCCTTTGGTTCAGGTCATGATCCCAGGGTCCTGAGATCAAGTCCCGCATTGGGCTCCTTGTTCGGGGGGGAGCCTGCCTCTCCCTCTCTCTACACCTCCCCCCATTAGTGTGCTCTCTCTCTCTCTCTTTCTCTCAAACAAATCTTTAAAAAAAAAAAAGAAAAAGAAAATGGGCAGAAGAGATGAACAAACATTTCTCCTAAGAAGTCATCCCAATGGCCAACAGACACAGGAAAAGATGCTGTTCATCACTTATCATTAGAGAAATGCAAATAAAAACTATAATGAGATAATACCTCAGACCTGTCAGAATGGCTAAAATCAGGAACAAAAGAAACAACAGGTGTTGGTGACGATGGGAAGAAAGGGAAATCCTCTTGCAATGTTGGTGGGAATGCAAACCCATGCATCCATTGTGGAAAACAATATGGTGGTTCCTCAAAAAGTTAAAAATAGAACTACTTTATGATCCAGTAATCATACCACTGGGTATTTACCCAAAAAATATAAGAACACTAGTTCAAAGGGATACATGTACCCCTATATTTATAGCAGCGCTATTTACAATAGCCAAGATATGGAAGCATCCTGTGTCCGTCCATTGATTGCTGAATGGATAAAGAAGATGTGGTACATATATACAATGGAATATTACTCAACCATCAGAAAGGATGAATAGTCACCATTTGCATTAACATGGATGGAACTGGAGGGGATTATGCTAAGTGAAGTAAGTCAAGCAGAGAAAGGCAATTATCATATGGTTTCACTCATATGTGGAACATAAGGAATAACATGGAAGACCATAGGAGAAGGGAGGGAAAACTGAAGGGAGGGGAATCAGTGAGGAAGACAAACCATGAGTGACTATGGACTCCAGGAAACAAACTGAGGGTTTCAGAAGGGAGGGTGGGAAGGGGATGGGGTAGCCAGGTGATGGGTATTAAGGAGGGCACATGTAGTGATGAGCACTGGGTGTTATTATATGCAACTAATGTATCATTGAACACTACATCAAAAACTAATGATGTACTATATGGTGGATAACTAAACGTAATAAAAATAAAAAAAATAATAATAAATAAAAATCTATTTTAAAATAGTATATTTCAGAGACTTTACTATGGTTAATGTGCATTGGAATTTTCTAATAAAGAAATACAGTCCCCTAAACTGGACCAAGGACTACTTTGAAGGGTACTATGTACTTAAGGCAAGAAATAACCAGATAAGGTAGAGTTCCTGTCTTCAAGGAGTTCAAAGTCTAGGGTGCGAGGCAGACACATACTGCCTGCTATGTGCTGGGTTTGTGCAGAAATACTACCAAGTGAAGCTTGAACAAAATGCTGGGGACACATAGTGGGGATGGCTAGATGAACTACAGGCATTGGCAGGAACAAGGATGTCACCAAGCAAAAGAAGGCTTTGAAGATGGGTTTAGAAGGGTGAAGAATGTTTAATCTTATGAAAGATTAGGTGTCAGAATAGAGGGAAATGGATGATACAGGGCCCAGAGTCATTGCTATTGTTACAGGGGCTGATGGGATATCTCTCTGGCTCTATGCTTACAGCCAATGATGGTAGAAAGATTTTACTTGGATTTGACCCCTTTAACCTGTTCTAGCCTCTACTACTTATTTTGGGCACTCTTTTATTTATTCAGTACATACATACTGAACACTTTATCTCACACTATGTGCTCCTTACTGAAGAGGAAAAGGTATATAAAAAAAAAGTTAATAAAATCCCAGTCACTGACCTCAAGGATCTCACATGATAGGGGAAGAACTTGAATAAAATGGGCAGACACTACAATCCCATTAATTTGAGAGAGAAATACAGGAGCCTTTGGGAAGTCAGAGGAGGGTGTCATGTACTCCAGGCTCAGGGACAGGACAAGGCTTTTTGGAAGAGATGATATCTAATATGACCAGTTCTAACTACATTTGCTGGTACCTTCTGGATCCTATACCTCCTGTTTAGTCTTCCTGGTTCCACCTTTGTCTTGCATTCAGTCCCTTCTCAGTGTCAGAGGGATTCTATTAAACTGTCACTTCTGTGCTTGAAACACTGAAATGGTATCTCATTTACAGAATAAAGGTCAAAGTCCATATACTCTTGTATATAGCCTTGCATGATCTAAGCCCTCTGTTCCCTCTTCTACCTCACCTCCTACCACTCTTACACATTAGTTCTGAATATTCTTCCAATGCCCCAGTTGTAATCCCCACTCAAGGCTTTTGCATATGGTCTATTCTTTCTACTTAGAATATTCTTTACTCATATTATCTGGCTTGCTTCCCGAATTTCTTCAAGTATTTAGTAAAATGTCACCGAGAAGTTCTTCCCTGACTACTCCATCTAAGTTTCAACTCTATCCCATATACACAATTCTTATCCCACTTCACTTCATAGCCTGTATTACTAAAATATTATATATTTAACTTATTTATATTTTGGGGTTATTTTCCCCCTATATAATGTAAGCGCTATGATGATATTACTATTGAGTTTACCATTGTGTCCATAAGTCTGACACATATTAGGTGTTCAGTAATTATTTGTCAAATGAATGAGTAAATGGGTGACTGAGTGAATGAATTGGAGAGCTGATAGAAGTGGTGAAAAGAATCAAACATTAGAGGGAACAGTTGGGAAAAGCATCCTAAACAGCAGGAGCAGCTTTTACAAAAGCCTAGAGGTCAAAGAATTAGGTGAACTACAGATAGTTCAGCCTGGCTGGAAAATATTATTGTGAAAGCAAGAGCAGAGAGCAATAAAACAGGGGCAAAATCTTGAACTTTTTTTTTTTTAATAAACTGCATAAAGGATCCTAAAGGCAATGTTGAACCACTGGAAGGTGAGATTAGACAAGATAAGATTAGTCCTTGGCAATCTTTAAGCCCTTGACTGTTGATGCCTTTAACAGATGAGGACATTAATTTCTAGTAGTCATATCAATAAGCAAATTGTTGTGATTAGAAAAAAAGTTCTAGACTCAATTTCTTCATCTGTTAAAGAAAGACAATGAAAATACTACTTTATGCAGTTGTCATGAGCATTTAAAAACAAATTAAGTAAATCTTAATTTCACTAAATCTCACTAAAAAAGTGAGGCATATATTAGGTGCTTAATAAATGCTTATTGACTAGGAAGCTCTTCTCCCCAGTCACCTCACACTCACCTCACACTCCTGATGCTGCCACTTTGGAAGACATGATTCTGATTAGTATAAGCAATGCATAACAGAAGAAATGCCACCCAAAAAAAAGTAAATTAAAAAATTTTAAAAAAAAAGCAACCCCTCCCCCAAATAAAACATCAGGCTTGACAAGGTAACCAAGAAAACAATGGCACTCGAACAGCTTCACATTTACCAAGTGGAAGTGAATAGACAGAAAAGGTGGAAGAGGAGTTCTGCATGGGAGAGAAGGCATAAAGCAGAAACACTGAGCTTGTAAAGATCAAAGCCTGACTCTGTCACTGAGATTAAAGAATGAGGTTACTAAAATCATCTATCCCAAAGCCCCAGTTATCTAAGGAAAGTGAAGTGGGATTAAAGAATTAGAACCACATATAAAAATTATTGGTGTTTATAATAACAAATGACATTTACAAAGTTTTATGACTCAAAATAATTACCCAGTATGTAGTGAACCCTCAGTACATTACAATTTTACTGTTGCTGCTGTCAATATTTTATTATATAATATATATAATATTATATATGATATATATAAAATATATATAGCTCTTTATATATTAAATTATACATATCTTATACCTTATATATTTAGGGTTATATTTATATCTAATATCTAATATATAAATCATATATATATATATATACACACCCTTATAGATAGAAGGGCTATATTTATATCTAATATATAAATATTAGATATATTATATATGTTATATATATATAATTTTATATATATATTATAATATTCCATTTAGATGGAAGGGAAATCTCAGAGATGTATAAGGACTTGTTCAATGCCAATTAACTGGGGAACAAGGGCTGGAAGCTAGGTCCTCTACCTAACTTCAAATCTCATTCTTTCCACCATAATGTTTTCTTATGCTATTTTAAAAGACACTGAAACAAACCAAACATGTAACTAATATTCCTAAAATTTTAATATTCAACAGTATTTTCGTAGATATTCTATGAGAAACAAAATGTTTTCTTGGGCGGATAAGCTTGTAAATCCTGGGTTAAACATTAAACACATTTCTTCATGAGAAGACTCCTCAGAGCCATTAAAATGTGTTGGTTGTGGGGCACCTGGGTGGCTCAGTCATTAAGCATCTGCCTTCAGCTCAGGTCATGATCTCAGGGTCCTGGGATCGAGCCCCACATCAGACTCCCTGCTCCGCGGGAAGCCTGCTTCTCCCTCTCCCACTCCCCCTGCTTGTGTTCCCTCTCTTGCTGTGTCTCTCTCTGTCAAATAAATAAATAAAATCTCTCTAAAAAAAATAAAATGTGTTGGTTGCTATGAATCTCCACAGAATAACTAGACAATGGAGGCTTTTTCAGACATATTTGACTGTGGAATCTTCTGTCCATGGAACACTTTTTGATACTTTCCAGAGTTCTAGTGTTCTACTGAATGCAATTTGGGAAACATCACTCCAAACAAATGCTTTCAGATTTACTAAGGGAAATTCTACTAGATTTTTCTGTATGAACAATCTCACTCCTCACTGGTAGGCACTAGGGAAGGAGAGCCAGAAACTTCAGGATTAGACTGGTTTCTCAAAAAGGAATGGTCAATAATGTACAAAAGTCCAGGGTCATTCCAAAAGCTGGATCATTGGAAACAAGAAAAGGTGATCATGAAATAATGCCAAGTCAAAACAAGTAAGGTATCCAAAATCCTAGGCAGTTATGGGTAGCAGAGCTTAGCAAGAGGAACAGACACGGGGTGAGTTAAGAATGTTTCCAGAGCCAACATAAACCAAATTTATCTAACTGTTTTAATTTAGTTTTATAGTCAAGTTTGATAGGAGCACAACTGACTCCACTGAGAGGGGGCATCTCAGATTAAGGGAATTTTGGTGTTTTAGGTGTCTATTGGGGAAGATTCCAAGAACCTTTGACTGATAGGTGATATAAGAGCACAAAATTAGAAAATTAGATGGATGGAATTATGAAGTTTCCTTTTAAAATTTCTATAACATCTGAAATGCAATGTAAGTGTTTTTCAACCCTGTGCTCATATAACCTGGCAGCTAAGTTTTTGACTGTAGATAGTACAAGGAGCTGCTGCAACTACTTCAGCTTCTGCTATGGCTTGGTTCAGGCTCACATGGTTTCTTATCTAGATTCATAACTAATCTCCTTGTTGTTTACTTACCTCTCATAAATGCACACACTACACTTCTACCAGGGTATGTTTGCCCATCATAGATTTTATTATAATATTCCCATTTAGGTGTCTCATCATTGCTCTCTGGGTTTCTTGGCATGTGTTTCAAGTATCTCATTTATCTGGACCTTGCTTTCTTCCAGGTATCTTTCAACTTCATCTTATTGTGGCCTTTAATTTTAGCATTTCTTTTTTTAGAGAGAAGGAGCAGGGAGGGGCAGAGGGAGAGAAAGAATCTTAAAGTAGGTTCCATGCCCAATGTGGAGCCTGATGTGGGGCTTGATTTCACAACCCTGAGATTATGACCTGAGCCTAAATCAAGAGTCAGTTGCTTAACCAAATGAGCCACGCAGGCACCCCTTAACTTTGGTATTTCTATTTGATTTGTGCCTTTGTTTAGGTTCTCCAAATGCCCCTACCTCACCCTAGTCTGACTGCTTGTTGTTACTTAACAACTTCTGCTCATCCTTCAAAGATCTCTGTGTTCTTTCTGAAACATTCAGTCAAAACTTCTTTTTTCTTCTCTCCCACTCTATCTGGGCTGGGGTGTCCCAAATCTTCATTTTTACATTTATCACACTGTATGGAGTATTTTTGTCTGTGTATTTTTCTTATTCATTACAATGTCTTCTTCACTAGACTGAAAGTAGGGACATAGGTGGATGTCTTGAGCCAGTAGGAAAACTTTTTGCTCATTCCTCTTGGTATCAGCATCTACCTTCACCTAGCTTACTATAACTTTGTTTTAATTTAATCAATACATTGTGCATCTTAAAGACCATCAAATTTCTTCTTTTTAGAGGGAGAGAGGATGATAAATTTTGTAGCAAGAAGTAAAACATTGTGTTCATCAGAATTCTAAGGAGGTTAAGGAAGGCAGACTGCCCTAACAGGGCTACTCCCAGAGACAGGAACAATCAGAGTGAAAGTGATAGAGGTAGGTTTCCCAGAAGGCTGTGTCTGGTAGAGAAGGTCATGTTTCAGATCTATAAACCTGCTGACAAAGAGCCAAACCAACACAGAATACATGGCACAAGAGTGGAGAGAGAAATGAATTTCAGGGACACTTTCTCATCTATATTTTAAGACTAAATACAGAATATTTAACACATCTCCATATATAAAATATGTTCTATACTTATATAAATATTTATAAAAAATATTATATACTTACATAAATAAAGATTAAGATATTCTTATATAAAATGTGACTATTTAAGAAGTATACTTCATATTTTTTGAAAATCCATAATTGATTTCAGCTTTCCTGACTGCCTATTTTTGAAGTGCCTCTAGGCAACACCAAAGAGAATTTCAAGCACATTATGAACCTATATTTTAAGGTGGACTATCTTGAATCTGTCCTCAACATTTGATGAAAATCTGGCTGGCATAATTTTTCCCAAATGTAGTTGCAACACAGATTAAAATTTCTTTGATTTATATAGATTTAATCCTCACAAGAACCATTAAAAATACTTAGATCATTTGCTCTTTACACATGAAGGAACTCAGACTCAGAGAAGTGAAAGGACAGAATTTGAACCCTGGTATATTTGAATTCTGTATCCATGATCTTTCTTTCTTTTTTTTTTTAAGATTTTATTTATTTATTTGACAGAGAGAAACACAGCGAGGGAGGGAACACAAGCAGGGGAAGTGTGAGAGGGAGAAGCAGGCTTCCCGCCGAGCAGGGAGCCTGATGTGGGGCTTGATCCCAGGACCCTGGGATCATAACCTGAGCCGAAGACAGACAC
Source organism: Halichoerus grypus (assembly GCF_964656455.1). Classification (NCBI taxonomy): domain Eukaryota; kingdom Metazoa; phylum Chordata; class Mammalia; order Carnivora; family Phocidae; genus Halichoerus; species Halichoerus grypus. The sequence continues at coordinate 74,700,943 of NC_135727.1, read as the reverse complement.
TTAACGACTGAGCCACCCAGGCGCCCCTATCCATGATCTTTCAATGGCAGCTTGTTGTATCTTCAAGTATATTTGTCAATTTTTGTCTTATGCTGCACAGTATTTCCATACAGTTTTTTTCAAAGCTATTGAATTAGATAAGACTTGTTCCATCTAAACATCAATAGGTTGTGGTCTACTATTGTGACTCTATTCTTAGGTTTTCTAGATTTTTAGAAGGCTGGGGTTGTTTTAACCTAAAAGGAAGTGTTCCCCCCACCCTGCTTCTCAATGTGGAATTTGCCACTTTAAGTATTCTGGGTTTTCAGAGGCTATTCTTTTTTTTTTTTAATTTTTTATTGTTATGTTAATCCCCATACATTACATCATTAGTTTTAGATATACTGTTCCATGATTCATTGTTTGTGCATAACACCCAGTGCTCCATGCAGAATGTGCCCTCATCAATACCCATCACCAGGCTAACCCATCTTCCCACCCCCTCCCCTCTAGAACCCTCAGTTTGTTTTTCAGAGTCCATCATCTCTCATGGTTCTTCCCGCCCTCTGATTTTCCCCCCTTCATTCTTCCCCTCCTGCTACATTCTTCTTCTTCTTTTTTTTTTCTTAACATATATTGCATTATTTGTTTCAGAGGTACAGATCTGAGATTCAACAGTCTTGCACACTTCACAGCGCTTACCAGAGCACATACCCTCCCCAGTGTCCATCACCCAGTCACCCCATCCCTCCCACCCCACCCCCCACTCCAGCAACCCTCAGTTTGTTTCCTGAGATTAAGAATTCCTCATATCAGTGAGGTCATATGATACATGTCTTTCTCTGTTTGACTTATTTTGCTCCGCATAATACCCTCCAGTTCCATCCACGTCGTTGCAAATGGCAAGATCTCATTCCTTTTGATGGCTGCATAATATTCCATTGTATATATATACCACTTCTTCTTTATCCATTCATCTGTCGATGGACATCTTGGCTCTTTCCACAGTTTGGCTATTGTGGACATTGCTGCTATAAACATCGGGGTGTACGTACCCTTTCGGATCCCTACTTTTGTATCTTTGGGGTAAATACCCAGTAGTGCAATTGCTGGATCATATGGTAGCTATATTTTCAACTTTTTGAGGAACCTCCACACTGTTTTCCAGAGTGGCTGCACCAGCTTGCATTCCCACCAACAGTGTAGGAGGGTTCCCCTTTCTCCGCATCCCCGCCAACATCTATCATTTCCTGACTTGTTAATTTTAGCCATTCTGACTGGTGTGAGGTGGTATCTCATTGAGGTTTTGATTTGGATTTCCCTGATGCCGAGCGATATTGAACACTTTTTCATGTGTCTGTTGGCCATTTGGATGTCTTCTTTGGAAAAATGTCTGTTCATGTCTTCTGCCCATTTCTTGATTGGATTCTTTGTTCTTTTGGTGTTGAGTTTGATGAGTTCTTTATAGATTTTGGATACTAGCCCTTTATCTGATATGTCATTTGCAAATATCTTCTCCCATTCTGTCAGTTGTCTTTTGGTTTTGTTGACTGTTTCCTTTGCTGTGCAAAAGCTTTTTATCTTGATGAAGTCCCAATAGTTCATTTTTGCCCTTGCTTCCCCTGCCTTTGGCGATGTTTCTAGGAAGAAGTTGCTGCGGCTGAGGTCGAAGAGGTTGCTGCCTGTGTTCTCCTTTAGGATTTTGATGGACTCCTGTCTCACATTGAGGTCTTTCAACCATTTGGAGTCTATTTTTGTGTGTGGTGTAAGGAAATGGTCCAGTTTCATTCTTCTGCATGTGGCTGTCCAATTTTCCCAACACCATTTGTTGAAGAGACTGTCTTTTTTCCATTGGACATTCTTTCCTGCTTTGTCAAAGATTAGTTGACCATAGAGTTGAGGGTCCATTTCTGGGATCTCTATTCTGTTCCATTGATCTATGTGCCTGTTTTTGTGCCAGTACCATACTGTCTTGATGATGACAGCTTTGTAGTAGAGCTGGAAGTCCGGAATTGTGATGCTGCCAGCTTTGCTTTTCTTTTTCAACATTCCTCTGGCTATGCGGGGTCTTTTCTGGTTCCATACAAATTTTAGGATTATTTGTTCCATTTCTTTGAAAAAAGTGGATGGTATTTTGATGGGGATTGCATTGAATGTGTGGATTGCTCTACATAGCATTGACATCTTCACAATATTTGTTCTTCCAATCCATGAGCATGGAACGTTTTTCCATTTCTTTGTGTCTTCCTCAATTTCTTTCATGAGTATTTTATAGTTTTCTGAGTACAGATCCTTTGCCTCTTTGGTTAGATTTATTCCTAGGTATCTTATGGTTTTGGGTGCAATTGTAAATGGGATCGACTCCTTAATTTCTCTTTCTTCTGACTTGTTGTTGGTGTATAGGAATGCCACTGACTTCTGTGCATTCATTTTATATCCTGCCACTTGACTGAATTCCTGTATGAGTTCTAGCAGTTTTGGGGTGGACTCTTTGGGATTTTACACATAAAGTATCATATCATCTGCAAAGAGTGAGAGTTTGACTTCTTCTTTGCCATTTTGGATGCCTTTGATTTCTTTTTGTTGTCTCATTGCTGTGGCTAGGACTTCCAATACTATGTTGAATAGCAGTGGTGATAGTGGACATCCCTGCCACGTTCCTCAACTTAGGGGGAAAGCTCTCAGTTTTTCCCCATTGAAAATGATATTCGCTGTAGGTTTTTCATAGATGGCTTTTATGATATTGAGGTATGTACCCTCTATGCCTATACTCTGAAGAGTTTTGATCAAGAAAGGATGCTGTACTTTGTCAAATGCTTTTTCTGCATCTATTGAGAGGATCATATGATTCTTGTTTTTTCTTTTGTTAATGTATTGTATCACGTTGATTGATTTGCAGATGTTGAACCAACCTTGCAGCCCAGGGATAAATCCCACTTGGTCGTGGTGAATAATCCTTTTAATGTACTGTTGGATCCTATTGGCTAGTATTTTGGTGAGAATTTTTGCATCCATGTTCATCAGGGATATTGGTCTGTAATTCTCCTTTTTGATGGGGTCTTTGTCTGGTTTTGGGATCAAGGTAATGGTGGCCTCATAAAACGAGTTTGGAAGTTTTCCTTCCATTTCTACTTTTTGGAACAGTTTCAGAAGAATAGGTATTAATTCTTCTTGAAATGTTTGGTAGAATTCCCCTGGGAAGCCATCTGGCCCTGGGCTTTTGTGTTTTGGGAGATTTTTGATGACTGCTTCAATTTCCTTAGTGGTTATAGGTCTGTTCAGGTTTTCTATTTCTTCCTGGTTCAGTTTTGGTAGTTGATACATCTCAAGGAATGCATCCATTTCTTCCAGGTTATCTAATTTGCTGGCATAGAGTTGCTCATAATATGTTCTTTTTTTTTTTTTTTTTAAGATTTTGTTTATTTATTTGACAGAGAGAGACACAGCGAGAGAGGGAACACAAGCAGGGGGAGTGGGGGAGGGAGAAGCAGGCTTCCCGCGGAGCAGGAGCCCGATGCGGGGCTCGATCCCAGGACCCTGGGATCATGACCTGAGCCGAAGGCAGACGCTTAACGACTGAGCCACCCAGGCGCCCCGCTCATAATATGTTCTTATAATTGTTTGTATTTCTTTGGTGTTGGTTGTGATTTCTCCTCTTTCATTCATGATTTTGTTGATTTGGGTCATTTCTCTTTTCTTTTTGATAAGTCTGGCCAAGGGTATATCAATCTTGTTAATTCTTTCAAAGAACCAGCTCCTAGTTTCGTTGATCTGTTCTACTGTTCTTTTGATTTCTATTTCATTGATTTCAGCTCTGATCTTTATTATTTCTCTTCTCCTGCTGGGTTAAGGCTTTATTTGCTGTTCTTTCTCCAGCTCCTTTAGGTGTAGGGTTAGGTTGTGTACTTGAGACCTTTCTTGTTTCTTGAGAAAGGCTTGTATTGCTATATACTTTCCTCTTAGGACCGCCTTTGCTGTATCCCAAAGATTTTGAATAGTGTTTTCATTTTCATTGGTTTCCATGAATTTTTTTCATTCTTCTTTAATTTCCTGGTTGACCCATTCATTCTTCAGCAGGATGCTCTTTAGCCTCCATGTATCTGAGTTCTTTCCGACTTTCCTCTTGTGATTGAGTTCTAGTTTCAAAGCATTGTGGTCTGAAAATATGCAGGGAATGATCCCAATCTTTTGGTACCGGTTGAGACCTGATTTATGACCTAGGATGTGATCTATTCTGGAGAATGTTCCAAGGGCACTAGAGAAGAATGTGTATTCCGTTGCTTTGGGATGGAATGTTCTGAATATGTCTGTGAAGTCCATTTGTTCCAATGTGTCATTTAAAGTCTTTATTTCCTTGTTGATCTTTTGCTTAGACGATCTGTCCATTTCAGTGAGGGGGGTGATAAAGTCCCCCACTATTATTTTATTGTTGTCGATGTGTTTCTTTGCTTTTGTTATTAATTGCCTTATATAATTGGCTGCTCCCATGTTAGGGGCATAGATATTTACAATTGTTAGATCTTCTTGTTGGATAGACCCTTTAAGTAGGATATAGTGTCCTTCCTCATCTCTTATTACAGTCTTTGGTTTAAAATCTAATTTGTCTGATATAAGGATTGCCACCTCAGCTTTCTTTTGGTGTCCATTAGCATGGTAAATGGTTTTCCACCCCCTCACTTTAAATCTGGGGGTGTCTTTGGGTCTAAAATGAGTCTATTGCAGACAGCATATCAATGGGTCTTGTTTTTTAATCCAATCTGATAGCCTGTGTCTTTTGATTGGTGCATTTAGCCCATTTACATTCAGGGTAACTATTGAAAGATAGGAATTTAGTGCCATTGTATTGCCTGTAAAGTGACTGTTACTGTATATTGTTTGTGTTCCTTTCTGGTCTATGTTGCTTTTAGGCTCTCTCTTTGCTTAGAGGACCCCTTTCAATATTCCTTGTAGGGCTGGTTTCGTGTTTGCAAATTCCTTTAGTTTTTGTTTGTCCTGGAAGCTTTTTATCTCTCCTTCAATTTTCAATGACAGCCTAGCTGGATGTAGTATTCTTGGCTGCATATTTTTCTCATTTAGTGCTCTGAATATGTCCTGCCAGTCCTTTCTGGCCTGCCAGGTCTCTGTGGATAAGTCTGTTGCCAATCTAATGTTTCTACCATTGTAGGTTACATATCTCTTGTCCCGAGCTGCTTTCAGGATTTTCTCTTTGTCTCTGAGACTTGTAAGTTTTACTATTAGATGTCGGGGTGTTGACCTATTTTTATTGATTTTGAGAGGGGTTCTCTGTGCTTCCTGGATTTTGATGCCTGTTTCCTTCCCCACATTAGGGAAGTTCTCTGCTATACTTTGCTCCAATATACCTTCTGCCCCTCTCTCTCTTTCTTCTTCTTCTGGGATTCCAATTATTCTAATGTTGTTTCATCTTATGGTATCGTTTATCTCTCGAATTCTGCCCTCGTGATCCAGTAGTTGTTTATCTCTCTTTTTGTCAGCTTCTTTATTTTCCATCATTTGGTCTTCTATATCACTGATTCTCTCTTCTGCCTCATTTATCCTAGCAGTTAGCGCCCCTATGTTTGATTGCACCTCATTAATAGCCTTTTTGATTTCTACTTGGTTAGATTTTAGTTCTTTTACTTCTCCAGAAAGCGTTTCTCTAATAACTTCCATGCTTTTTTCAAGCCCAGCTAGTATCTTTAAAGTGATGATTCTGAACTCTAGATCTGACATCGTACTAATGTCCGTATTGAGTAGGTCCCTGGCAGTCGGTACAACCTCTTGTTCTTTTTGTTGAGGTGATTTTTTCCGTCTTGTCATTTTGTGCAGAGGGAATAGATTAGTGAGAGAACAAAATGCTAGCAGGGTAACAACGTCCCCAGAAAATATACTCTAAACAAATCAGAAAAGACCTGAAGCAGTGGGAAAAGAAAGGGAAAGAGAGAAAAAAGAAAAAGAAAGAAAAAAAGAAAAAAGAAAAAGAAAAAGATAAAGATAAAAACAAACAAAAACAGAACAAAACAAAACAAAAAAACAGAATGTGATCAAATATGATCAGGCTGGTTTATAGATCAGTGCCACACACTAGATTTTGGGTGTATTTTGGTCTGTTAAAAGAAAGTGCCTCCCAAAATTTTAAAGAAAGAAAAACTTATATATGTACAAAAATAAGGGTTGATATGATGAAGGGATGGAATATGACTGTAAAGATGGAAATTATAAAAAATTTTATAAAAGGAACTGATAAGTTGTTTAAAAAAAGAAAGAAGAGGATTTAAAAAAAAAAAAGATAAAAGGGAGAGAATGTGATCAGGCAGGGGAGTAGAAAAAAACCATACACTAGAGATTTAGAGTATATTTTGATCTGTTAGAAGAAACTATCTCAAAATTTTAAAGAGAGAACAACTTATATATATATATGCCAAAAATACGGGTAACTACTATGAAGGGATAGAATATGACTCTAAAAATGAAAAATAAAAATGTTTTTTTAAAAAAGGGATTGATAAGATGTTCGTTGAAAAAGGGAAAAAGAAAAATTCAAAAAAAAAAAAAAGAAAAAAGAAAAAAGACAGTTAAAAAAAATAATTAACTTTGAAAGACTACAGAATCATGGTAAAAAAGCCATGGATTCTATGTGCAGTATTCCCCTAGCGCTGGAGTTCTGCCGTTCTCACTGATCAGTAAACTTGGTCTTGGCTGGCTGTTCTCGCTGATCTTCTGGGGGAGGGGCCTGTTGCCGTGGTTCCCAAATGTCTTTGCTGGAGGCGGAATTGCCCCGCCCTTGCTAGGTCCAGGCTAAGTAATCTGCTCGGGTTTGCTCTCGGGAGCTTTTGTTCCCTGCAAGCTTTCCCTACAGCTTTGGAGGCGGAGAGTGAAAATGGCGGCCTCCCTATCTCCGCCCCGGAGGAGCCGAGAACTCGGGGCCCCGCTCCTCAGTGCGCCCCCAGAGAAAAGCCGTCAGTCACTCCCATCTCCCCGGTCTCCGGCCGCACTCCGTGCTCACCTGGCCAGTGACCGAGCGTTCTATCTCTGGCACCCGACCCCGTGTGGAGTCTCCAAACCCAGCAGATCTCTGCGGTGCGCTCCCCGCTGCTCCTCCTGGGGAAGGAAGGTGAGTCTCCCCAGATCTGCCCCTTGTTGGGTCCCTGCTGGAGGAGCAGTGGCCCGACTGTGCCGTGGATCACAGTTTATGGCAACCCCGAGCTGAGAGCCCGCGCCTGGGCTCCGTCTCTGCAGCCAGCTTCCCTGCTCCGATACCTGGGAGCTCTGCTGCACTCTGGCACCCCCGGTCTTTCTGTGACCCCGAGGGTCCTGAGACCACACTGTCCCGCGAGGGTTCCACCCCCCACTTAGCCACCGGAGTGACGTCCCTCAGCGGAGCCGACTTCTAAAAGTTCCAATTTTGTACTCTGCGGCTCTATCACTTGCCAGAAGTGGCCGATGGAGGCCCCTCCCCCGCCGTCTATCCTCCCGAATATCGCCTCGGATTCACTTCTCCGCATGTCCTACCTTCCAGAAAGTGGTCGCTTTTCTGTTCAGAGAGTTGTTGCTCTTCTTTTCTTCGATCTCCTGTTGAGTTTGTAGGTGTTCAGAATGGTTGATCCCTATCCAGATGAATTCCTGAGAGGAGACGAAATCCAGGTCTCCTACTCCTCCACCATCTTGCTCCTTCCTCAGAGGCTATTCTTTTATTTCCTTTCTTTTCACACTCTAATTCTTGTCTCTGCCCCACCCAATATTTTATCCCCATTCCCACCCTCAAATTAGTGTAGAAGTATCTCAGACACAAGAGTATTTAGTTCATACTTTTTAGCATGCAAAGGCCATCATAATTTGTTTCAAGTTTATCTGTCTAGCCTCATTTTCCACCACTCCTTTCCTCCACACATCCTACCTTTCAGCCATACTGAACTTATTTTTCTCAAAACATACCAATTCTTCTCATGTGTCTGCCAGGAATGCCATTTCTTTCTTTCTCATGTGAACTATTACTCATCATTCAAAGCCCAGCTCAAAGATTGATCCCTCTGCCTCGTTTCTCCTTCTGCACTCCATCATGTATTAGGGATCTACATTCCCTTGTATGCAAGTGCTGGGGCCAAATTTGTTTCAGAATTCAGTGTTTTAAATTTTAGATATGTAACATGGTGGCTTCATTGTTTATTATGCAACCTTTCTATTGGGATATGGGAAAGCATCATATAGTCAAACACTTAATATCTCAGAAGCAAAATGTATAAAGAGTAACAATAATTAAAATAAAGTCTATAATTTTGCATCAGTTCAGATCGGGGTTTACTGCCAGATTAGTGTTTTTTGGGGTTTTGAGGGGTTGATTTTTTTTGTCTTTTTTGTTTTTCAAAGTTTTCAACTTTGTAATTGTGAATAAAGGTCTGCAGATTTTGTACTGCTGGATTAATTATATCAAGACGAAGTAGAGGAGTTCATTCCACAAAGACAGTAATGTTTTAATATTAAGGAATATGTTCATATAATTCACTATATTAATAGCTAGAGGAGAAAAACTGTGATATCTCATCAGTTTCCAAGAAGGCATTTGACAAAAATCTAACATGCATTACTGATTTCTAAAAAAAGAAATATGTGGATCTATACCATATATATGTGTGTCTGTGTGTGTGTGTGTGTGTGTGGATCATCCTTAATGGTAAAACATTAAAATTATCTCCATCAAATGGAACAGGATATGAATGCAACTTATCTCCAATATTATTTAAATGTTCTGAAAGCATTGGCCAAGGCAATTAGACAAAAGAAATAAATAAAAGTTATAAACATTTGAAAATTACCTTGATTTCATTTGTAGATACATAGTATTGCATACCCTGAAAAGATAAATTACTAAAAACTATTCAAAGCAATAAGATAACTCACTAAGATGGCTGGTTATGGATTTATTACATAAATTCTATAGCTTTGGGCGCCTGGGTGGCTCAGTTGGTTAGGCGACTGCCTTCTGCTCAGGTCATGATCCTGGAGTCCCAGGATCGAGTCCCACGTCAGGATCCCTGCTCGGCGGGGAGTCTGCTTCTCCCTCTGACCCTTCCCCCTCTCATGCTCTCTCTCTCTATCTCATTCTCTCTCTCAAATAAATAAATAAAAAATCTTTAAAAAAAAATTCTATAGCTTTCCAGTACCCAATTAGATAGAAAATATAATTGTATAATATCCTATTTATAATAGTAACCAAAAAGATAAAATTCTTATAAGTAAACACAAAATGCACATTACCTACACAAAGAATAAAAAGGTCTTAAAAGAAGACATAGGTAAATGGAAAGATATTGTTGTATGCTGTCCAAGAAATTTTAAAAAATATGAAATGTGATTTACAATAGAAATATTGTCAAAGATGTTGGAGGAAATTTGAAAAAAAAAAATGCTTCTAAATTTATTTGTAAAATATCCAGAAAAATTCTGAACTAGAAGAGTAATATGACATGAGCTATGAGAGAGGGAGCAAGAGAGGGAGGGAGGGAGAACTGCATGAGGTCAGCCCTATCAGGTATTTTAAAAAGAGCATATTATAAAGCTATACAGAGCAAAATAGTTTGGCACTGGGAAAAAAGTACAGAAAGCAGTGGAACAAAATAGAGTCCTGAAATAAATCCAACTCTTTTTGGAAATTTAGCATATTATAAAGGCTTTATTTTTGATGAGTGATTGAAAGAGTGTTAACAATCGATCTTGCAAAAACTGATTATTTGAAAAAGGAAAGCCTTCATTACTTACACCAAAATAAATTCCAAATATGAAAACAAACAGAAACATATAAATTCTATAAGAAAATGTTAGCACATATAGTTATAATCTTGTTATGGTAAAGACCTTTGTAGCAAGAACAAAATCTAGAAACAATAAATAAAATAAATGATACATTTGACCACATTAAAATAATAATTTAGAACTCTCCTTTGTATTGCCAAAAAATAATCTAGAAACAAAGTTTACAAAAAACAAATGATGAACTAGAGAAATAGAAATGATAAACTAAAAGAGTATTTGCTAATATGCACATTAGAAAAAGAACTAATTTTCATACGCTACAAATAAGTCATACATTGGTAAGAAAATGGCAATATTTCCAACAACAAAAAAATGGATAAAACATATGAACAGGAGATTCATGACAAAGGAAAGCTAAATGGTCAATAAACATTGAAAATGATGCTATAATTGTTATTATAAAAATTATGCAAATTGAAATGGGAAGATACAATTTTCATCTCACAGATTGGCAAAAAAAAAAAAAAGTTAATAATATTCAGTGTTGGCAAGGGTCTGAAGAGACAGATACTCTCTTGCCCCTGGAGATCTTTAGACTTGGGTAATATCTTTCCAGGGATAGACATAGGGGTTTTATGTAAAATGAAACCCAGTATTTATCTGTAGTTTAATGGTTTCCAAGTGTGCTTTCATTTAATCATTATTATGATCACTATATCAACATTAAAAAACTGAGATCCATAAAATCTGTTATGACTTATTCAACTTAATTTAGCTAGTGGGTGATACAGCCATAATTTTGGGGGGGTTTCCTTTTTTATTTAAATTCAATTAATTAACATATAGTGTATTATTAGTTTCAGAGGTGGAGTTCAGCGATTCATCAGTTTCATATAACACCCAGTGCTCATTCCATCAAGTGCCCTCCTTAATGCCCATCACCTGGCTACCTCTATCTCTCCACCCCCCTCCCCTTCAAGAACCCTCAGTTTGTTTCCTATGCTTAAGAGTCTCTTATGGTTTGTCTTCCTCTCTGATTTCATCTTGTTTTATTTTTTCCAGGTTTGTTTCTTTTACTAACCAGAATCATGCTGTATGTATTGCTCTTTGATGTGCTTGTTGGAGATGTTCTCAGCCTAGCACACTCCTTTTATACATTATATATTCCACAGAATTAGTGTCACTGTTTGGGTTGCTTCATTCTGCTGTTATAATTATGCCCACTTTTGTGCACAAACTAGAGCACAGGGGCTGGAATTTGAGGGGAAGAGTGTCAGTTTATGTCCTTGTCAATCTGAGCTGAAGGCGTGTTGACTTGGCATTGAACAGGTGGCAGGCTCTGCATGCTGACTTGGGCAGGAGGGCAGCTGGACTGTGAATTTGGGATCCACAGGCCGATGGCATTGTGGGTGACAGGGATGTGGCTGGTTTTGCTTTTAACTTTTGTTTTTCTGGAAAACTCTATCTCTCCTTCTATTTTAAATGAAAGCTTTGCTGGATAGAGTGTTCTTGGCAGTAGGTTTTTTTTCCTTTTAGCAGTTGGAATTTATCATGCCACTCTCTTCTGGCCTGCAAAGTTTCTGCTGAAAAACCCACTGATAGCTATATGGGGTTTCCCTTATATGTCACTGCTTTCCTTTATCTTGCTGCTTTTAAAATTCTCTCTTTATCACTACTTTTGGCCATCGTATTTACTTTGTGTCTTGGTGCAGACCTTTTTTTTTTTTTTTTAGTCTTGCTGGTGCAGACCTCTTTGGGTTGGTTTTGTTGGGGGCTCTCTGTGTGACTCCTGTATCTGGATTTCTCTTTCCTTCCCCAGATTCAGGCAGTTTTTAGCTATTATTTCTTCAGACAAATCTTCTGCCCCCTCTTCTCACTCTTCTCCTTCTGGGATCCCTATCATATGACTGTTATGCTTGACAGTGTCACTGAGTTCCCTGGGTCTATTCTCATTTGGGGTATTTTTCCCCCTTCTCATCTGCTCAGCTTGATTACTTTCCATTATTCTGTCCTCCAGGTGGCTAATCAGTTTTTCTACTTCCCTTTATTTGCTATTTATTCCACATGGTCTATTTTTATTTCCATTTAGTGAGTCCAATATCTCTAATTGTTTTTTTTTTTTACATCTCCTGTCTCTTGGTGGAGGGTCTCAAGGAGGTTCTGCACTCTTTTCTCAATTCTAGAGAGTATCTTTATGAGCATTACTTTAAAAGTTTTTTTTTTTTTTTTTTTTTTTTAAAGATTTTGTTTATTTATTTGACAGAGAGAGATACACAGCGAGAGAGAGAACACAAGCAGGGGGAGTGCGAGAGGGAGAAGCAGGCTTCCCACAGAGCAGGGAGCCCGATGCGGGGCTCGATTCCAGGACTCCGGGATCATGACCTGAGCCGAAGGCAGACGCTTAACGACTGAGCCACCCAGGCGCCACCTATGAGCATTACTTTAAATTCGCTATCAGACATATTACTTATCTCTATTTTGTTTAGGTCTCTTGCTCTGATTTTATTCCGCTCTTTCATTTGGGACATATTCCTCTGTCTCCTCATTTTGTCTATTATTGTGTCTGTTTCTATGTGTTAGGAAAAGTCCACTATGTCTCCTGCACTTGAAGGTAGTGGCTTTATGAAGAAGAGGTCCTGCAAAGCAATGTCTCCTTTTCACCAGAAAATGGTGCTTCAGGGGTGTCTTCTATGTGTGTTGCTGCAGGGGTGTCCTACCATCATGGCAGAGCTGTGTTTGCCTTCAGTCCATCCTGAGATGGCTCTTTACCTGTTGTAGGCAGAGCTTGGTACCTGTGGGGTTAGTGGGCTGGTCCAGGGGTGCTTTGGGCTTGAGTTGAGTCAGAGCAGGTGTTTGCCAGAGATGAAGTAGCACCAAACTGTAGGCACTTTCCCTTCGTTGTCCCCTGAGAAGCTTTTGTTGGTGGGTGGGGCCTGCAGTCAGACCAGCTGCCTGCCTCCAGCCCACTGCTGGGGTCACAGTCATATTGGTGTGTGGTTATCTTCTCCTCTCCCTGGAGCAGGACTCACTTTGGAGTGGTGCTGACCTTTGTCTGGGCTGCACACACACACTGCCAGGCTTGTGGCACTGCTTTGATGGGCTCTTGCCAAGAGCAATTGGAAGGGATGGATCTGCTTTGCTGTGACCTCTTGTCTACATCAGGCTGCGGAGTCTGTTCTGCCAGTTTTTGGGTTGCTTTCTGGGTTATTTATGCCTATGTGGGTGTTCTCTAGGCAGACACGTGGCAAGAGGTGAGCCCAGGGTCCTACTACTCTGCCATCATCCCAGCAGCCTCTCGATACAGCCATAATTTGAACTCAGATCTTCTGACACTCAATCCAAGGTTTTTCTCACTGACTCAGACCAGAGGTCACCTTGGGTTGGAATCTAAATGTTTTTCAAATCTAAACCCCAGACATTCATCCAACAAGTATTTTCTGAGCATCTACTGTGTGTCAGGCACTATTCTAGTTACTGGGGATAGAATAGTGACCAAAACAAAGTCTTTGCCCTCACAAAGACTATATTCTAGTGGAAGGTGAGAGATAATAAATAAGTGAATATAAAGTATGTATGTTAGTGGTAAATTTTATTAAGAAAAATAAAGTAAGAAAAATAAGAAGTGCTAGTAGGGGTGGCACGTTTCACTTTTAAGTAGAGTGGTCAAAAAAATCAACTAGAAAGAAGTGCTTAAGCAAATATTTGAAGGAAGTGAGGTAATGAGCCATGTGGATATCTGGGGAAGGATGCTAACACTGATGTAGGAGAATGTTTGGTGTGTTTGAGGAACAGCAAGAAAACCAGGTAGAGGGGAGTAAGAGGGAGAGTAGTAAGAGATAAAGTTAGAGGAGTAAGGGAGTAGTAGATGCATATAGTGTAGGACTTTTGGCTTTTGCTCTGAGTGTGGTGGTAGGTCATTAGTGGACATGTCTTTCTAAAAGAATGTGTAGGCAGGAAGAATCAACATGTTGGTGGCCTTTGAGAGTCTATGTCAGCACTGGAACCAATGACAACCTATCTTCTCACTTCCCAGCATGCCTCATTACCTCTCTTCCAGTGCTAGCTGGATGCTGCCACCCAGAAACAGTCAGCCTGGTCCTCTTACTCCCATGACTCAGAGCTTGCCACCTGGTGACACTGGAAGGAATCCACTTAGCAGTCAGGAAGGCACAAGCAGATGATAGCAATCTGATAGCAGGCAGCAGATTTTAGAGAAATGAGCTGGTGAAAGGAAAGGATGACTGTCACATTCATAATGTGGGGGACTTTATGAGGGAAAAGGTGCTAATTTTCATCCCAGCTAGTGTTCAGTGACTGCAGATGGAGATTTTGCTTGTGCCAGATAGCTGCCAGCATAGAGAAAAGAGGCCGCACATTACAGAGGCAGGGGTCTTTCTGTAGGTACCCTGCTTTCAGGGGAGTTTTGCAAGATCAGAACAAAGAAATCCTTGAGATCTGTTGGCACAAGTATCACTTTGGAGCTATTGGCATATTTGCACCTCATTTGCACCAATACATTTAGTAAGTTTCAGAACTGTTGGTGATTATCTGCTCTGAGAGATGTAGAAAACTGAGCCCACTGCCTGGCACAGTAAGACTTAGCTTATATCATTGCTGTTATTGCTTTTGTTATTAGAGCTGAAAGTAACCCAAAAAAATCATGTAAGCCTATAGGTTTTCAAATTTTGTTGTTTATTTGTTTTGAGGAGGGGGTGTTTATAAAACTTCTGTGTTCCATATAATTATTACAAAGAATCCAAATATATACATGGAAATATGTGTTTTTTTTATTAACACAAATTTATTCTGTAAATTCAAATTTATATGTTTACGTATTATAAAATCTACCAATGATAATTAGTTTCTTTTGATGACCAGAGTGAGCATATAATAATTTGATTATGTGTTGCTTTTTAATGGTTCATTTATTGTCAATTTTATTCATTTATGTGTGTTTTCATTACAGTTTTTCTTAATAGCTGAAAACATAAAAGTACATATTTTAAAAAGGAATTCTGAACAAAGTATTTGCAAAGCTCTTGAAAGATCTCTCTTGCATATAAAGCTTTAAGAAACACATTTTACAAACCACAAATACAGGACAAGACTTAAATTTGTACTCCTTAAAGAGAGAGGAAGACAGTGACAGAGTAGGAGGTCCCTAGGCTCAGCTTGTCCTGTGAACACAACAGGATATCCATCAAATCATCTTGAATACCCCAGAAATTGACCTGAAGACTGACAGAACAAGCTCCACAGCTAATGAAAGAGAAGATGAGGCCATATTGAAGAAGGATAGAAGTGCAGAGACATGGTTTAAGAGAGAAATAGATACTGGATGCTGTGGAGGGAAGGGAGCCATGGTCAAGGAGAATGGTGAGAGACAGGAGCACACAGCAGAACACAGAATATTTCCCCAAAGCCACTGGCTTGGAAAACAAGAGGGGCTGAATTTCATGAGTTCTTACAACCAGTAAAGCTTAAAGCCTAGAGCCAATGGGCTTGTCTGGGTTAAGTTGCACTGCTCCTGGAGAGAAGGAATGCAAATGATCTGGGGGCAGACAATGTGGAAACAGTGATCTGAAGAGTGCCTGAGGCACACGATGGGGAGATTATTTGGCCTTCTCAGAGCATTTCCAAGAGAGGCAGTGTTCACAGAGATACCTCTTTGGGAAAAAAAGGAGTTGGCTGGCGCCATTTCCCTCCCTTGCCCCTCAGCATAAACAGAAAGACACCTGATGGAAGCAGTGCAGAACATACACTGGCCACCTGACCTGCTTTCACCAAGCCCCACCCCATGCACTCCACTGGGACTTGCTTTCTCAGACACCCTTGACTCAGTCCCAGCATGCCTGGCCCCTCCCCTAGAACACCAGAACAAACCCCTGCCCATATTGCATCTCCTGACGAGAGTTTTGCAGGGCCTCAGTTCTGGGAGGTGGTGTCACATCTCATTTCATAAACTGACAAGAGCACACCTAGTTAAATCTCACTGCATTCAGGCCAGGGACCAAACCCTGCCCACAGCAGGCAGGATGAGCCTCAGTACATGACTGGTCTGAAGGACTGAGCAACCAAAACACAACAGCAGAGCAAAACAAGTACACACTGGAGACACTCTCTGAAGTGCTAGGCCTTGGGCACTACATGCCTCTTCTTCATAAGGCTGTTACTGTCAAGAGCAGGAGACATAACTGGCTTTACTAACAC